>NW_028120027.1:0-22500 GCF_965119305.1 Pelophylax lessonae | reverse complement strand
TATCTATCTATCTATCTATCTATCTATCTATCTATCTATCTATCTATCTATCTATCTATCTATCTATCTATCTATCTATCTATCTATCTATCTATCTATCTATCTATCTATCTATCTATCTATCTATCTATCTATCTATCTATCTATCTATCTATCTATCTATCTATCTATCTATCTATCTATCTCCCAAGGTTCACAAAGCCAACCCTCATCACATCCCCCATGCACTTACAGTTATTCCTGAGCGCTGTAATGTAGAGCTGGACACAAAGCTCCGGTCACTTTTCAGTACTTCTTGTAGGAAAGGGGCTGATATTCCATCAGAACATCCCAATATACCATCCAGTCCAGGCAGGTAGTCTCATTTCTCATGCAGCACTGCAGTAGCAAATCCTGTCTCTTCCACCAGAACAGTTGCTGTGATGTTTTCTCTTCTGTTCAGTAATTAATGTTCTATGTATGTTTTTCTATTTTATCCAGCTGCAGATAGGACACACCTAGGCAGCGGACAAAAGGGGGCCTCATATTAGGGCTCCTAGCCAGGACACTCTCCCTGAAACATTCCTGAAACATCAAAATACATCCAAGTATCATCTCCCAGGCACGGCCCTGAGGGCCACATGGACAGGGATTGACTGGAAAAATCAACATTCACAGGATAGTTCACAAGAAACATGTATCTGGATCTATTGTTGTGAAATATTTAACTTGACTTTCAACTGGACGTATTGGATGCCATACAGTGGATAATGAGTACAAGTGTATGTTTTGTTTGCTCCAGTTTTTTTGGGCCTGGTCACAGGTCTACATGTTTATACAGTATCCTTCTACTAGTGTTACTTGTTATGCAAAAATGAACAAAGTGCTTAAAAAAAATATTCACAACTCTTTCTTAGACCTCTTTTCCATGAAGGCAAAAATGGGGCTCCTGGCAGGTGGTTCGGGGACAGGGGCAGTATAGTGAGCTATGTGAGAGTTTGGTGGGCTGCAAAGGGTGTATTTGTTGTATTGCTCTGTAAGCTACTGAATTTCATTGAAAGAGTGCTATGACCATTGTTACAAAACCGCAGCCAACACTGTGCTTGTGGGTGTCCGTCAGAATACTGCTTCCTCCAGTCTGAACATAGATATCAGATATTATAGCCGCCCCCATACAAAACTAGCCTGAACTTAGCTTGTATAGATCTGGAACCTTTATTGAACAGACTCACGCACAATATATACCACATGGGAGAACATCCCCCCCTCCTGATCAGATTACCCCACCAGGTCATGTGCCTGATTACATTATCATATTCAGATGAAATTGTGTACAGAAATATAATTAACATGTCTAAGGAACAACCAACACAAACAGTATTCTACTTTTCCCTCAGTAACTAACAGATGACAGTGAGTTATTTAACTAGCAGACTTGCTGTCATTGAGCTCACAAAGTACAATACACATTATTATAAATGTAAACACATCCCCAAAGTAGACAATAGATGAGTAAATCAGCACAATCAACAATGTGTGGATGACAGGTGGTTGAGTTAATGATATTAACATTTGCTATGAGTCTGACTCTGCGGAGCGGTCCACTATTGGCAATAGGCAGCTAGTCTTCATATATTCCTTCAGGGATATTGTGGATAAATATTACTGTCCCATTTGAAGTAATCCAAACCATATTTTCAGTGTCCTAGACAATAGGTGAGTAAATCAACACAATCAACAATGTGTGGAAAACAGGTGGTTGAGCTGATTATATTAGCATCTGCTAGGAGTCTGACTGTGTGAAGCAGTCTCTTATTGGCAATAGGCAGCTAGGCCTTTAACATGGATCCTAGGCCTAGAGTCCCAGAGTCTTCATATATTCCTTGAGATATATTGTTGACAAATATTACTGACCCATTTGAGTAATCCAAACCATGATCTCAGTGTCCATTAAGTAGTTGTCCATCATTTTCTCGGTCAACCTGTGTCCCTAATAGACACAGGGTGACTTACACATAAGAGGGGCCTAGGGAGCCAGTGGCGTAGCGTGGGTTGTCAGCACCCGGGGCAAGGCAAGTAATTTGCGCCCCCTAACCCACGGGATTTTAGCACTCGAGTCTCTTCCACTAGATTAGTTAATCTTAGTTGTCTCGGACCCGCTTCCTGATTGGCCAGGAGGAGGATCCTTGTGACAATAGCGAATTTTCATTCGCTATTGTCACACAATGGGTGGGCTCGGGGGCGCACTGCTTTGCGCCCCGGGTCCACCCTTTTTTGAAGCCTATTAGAGCCTCTGGCTCTAATCAGGTGATAAAAAAAAAAACACTCTGTGACAGCGCCAGGCTGCTGACTCACTCGCTGCTAAACTGATTGAGCAGTGAGGAGAGGCGGTATAGGTGAGGCTTGACTTGCAATGCCACCCCACCCTACACCAATGGACAGGTGAGGCACAGTCCAGCCCTGCCCTGACCCACCATTTTCAGCCATAGGGCGGCCGCGCTGGACATCTCCAAGCCTAAAGATGGAGGCAGCCGCAGACAGTGTGTGAACTGTGTATGTCAGAGTCAGACAGACAGAGTGACACTGCAGATGCGCCCCCCCAGATGTTGCGCCCGGTGCGGCCAGCCCCCCCTGCACCCCCCACGCTACGCCACTGTAGGGAGCAGAGAGAGGGATTTCTCAAACTCTCGAAGGTAAGCTGGGTTCTACGGGCCCCCCAACCAAAGTGATTCCTGTTACAACCATGGTTAGAGCATTACCCAACCACAAGGGATTTGGATATTTCACCCAGAACATACCTGAACAAGCTGCTGATAAAGTCATCTGTAACACAACTGAGGCTGCCTAGAGACTTTGGTATTTAGATTTTATAGGAATTTCCAAATTCCATATCAGGGTGAGCCCAATCCACATACACCACCTCCTTGAGAGAAGGGCGTAAAGGGAATGACTGAGAACCTTGTGGTGGCTGCCATGAACCCAGGGGTGGCAACTTCAGAGATGCAGACTCAGGAATAGACAACTGCAAATCAGTGCAGACCATTGCAGATAGAAAACTCACCATGGCCTTTTGGGTCTAGGTTACATTCCAAGGGTTCCTTGGGTGCAGAATCCTCAAAAAAGGAGGCCCCTCATCATCTGACTTTTCCTTATCATCCCCTAACTCTTTCTCCAACCAGGTGAATGGGGGGGGGGGGTGAAAGAGAATGCTTTTGACCATCTTAACCCACAGTGTCGAGTATAAGAAGTTTTTCTCAAGCCCCACTGAAGGAGATGACAAATCCTCCTTTGTCTCATAAAGAGGTCATAAAGAGAAATTTCCCCCCTGGGCTACTCTGATGCCCTGTAAAAAGGCTGCACTGCTTCTGCCACAGATATGCTTAAAGGATTCCTGGTGAAGAGAAGTAAAAAGTCTCTGCCACTGACCTACTGAGTGCGGGATAAAGACAAGGACAGAGCGCAGCACCCCCCCCCCCCAGCATGGATGGTGTAAATTGTGTCTGCTGCAGAGGCCAATTCTATGCACCACTGGAGACTCTCCTCCCCCAGCCAGCCCAGACTGAGCTGTCTCAGCTCCCCCCAACCGCCCCCTGCTGGTCAGGTCAGGAACCTGGATTTGGCCGATGAGTAGAGAGTACCTGGAGTGGAGCTTCAACCAGAATGGGGGTCAGGAGGAGGCCAGGAATAGGGATAGTGGGAATAGGGTCGATTCGCTGCACCATGGGCTTCTGGTTTGTACTTGCCCCCTGGGCCAAAGGTTGCCAGTCAGCCCCTGAGTTAAGGACCACAGAAAACAGGGTGCCTTGATGGGGCCTGTAGCTTACACATGTATTTGAAAAGGTGTACAAACTAAACCCCTGTTCTTAATGCATATTGTTAGAAAGGTCAATGTGGTTGGTCGCTGGCTGGTTTGTAAGTTTGAGCTTGGAAATCTCTGTATTTGTTTGACATATGTCGCCCTTCCAGTGCTCCTTGCTGCAAAGACCAGTTACAGGTGGGGGCAGTGGCCACTTGTTTGTAAAGGGTTCAGAATCGCCTGAGACCCCTGGACCCTCCACGTAAACTACGCTAGGAAGGCTATGTCCATTGTCTTCCTGACCTGACGGATGCATCATTGAGCCATCCCCCGCTGTGCTCCTATCTCTCTGTTATATGGCTATATGCTGAAACAAGAACGGGACCTGTGCCAAAGAAAGCAGCCCCAATCAGTTTACAGGACACTGTGCAAAAAACAACAGTGTGATGGTTACCCTTGGAGACCACCCAATTGCCAGGGCCCCCTCCAATTGGTGTACTGATGTGACTTGTGAACAAGGTCACCCGAAAGGCCAGAGAGCCTGCCCTGTGTCTCCTGAGATGGTTATTCCAGTGGCCACTATCTTTGCTGCCTCCCTTCCTAGTCAGTGCCAAGACACATGCTTCTTCACTGGCTTACTATGCTGGTAATATGGCCGCAAAGCCCTTCCCCCAACATCATTCCTGTGCATTGGGTATACACACGCACACCTTAAGCAGACCATGCATAAACTAAAAAAGACAGACAGGAACCCTCATATGGCCAAAATATTCCTGGACAATGAGGAAGGTATTGATAGCACTATGATCACTGGACACTGACATTTTAAAGAAGTTGGAAGTCTCCATATGAGAACCCAATGAGAGAGAGCAGGTAATGATAAATAACACATGTGACGGGAGTCACTTTGGTTGGGGGGACCATGGAACCCAGCTTACCTTAGAGAGGTTGAGAAATCCTTCTCTCAGCTCCCTAGGCCCCTCTTATGTGTAAGTCACCCTGTGTATATTAGGGACACAGGGTGACTGATGAACAACTACTTAGTGGACACTGGGAATATGGTTTGGATTACTCAAATGGGTCAGTAATATTTGTCAACAATATATCTCAAGGAATATATGAAGACTATGGGACTCTAGGCCTAGGATCCATGTTAAAGGCCTAGCTGCCTATTGCCAAAAAGAGACTGCTTCACACAGTCAGACTCCTAGCAGATGCTAATATAATCAGCTCAACCACCTGTCTTCCACACATTGTTGATTGTGTTGATTTACTCACCTATTGTCTACTGTGGGTCCTGTGTTTATACGTAGGATAATGCGTAATGTATTTTGTTTTAACCTTGTTGCAGTGCTGAGTTAATTAACATGTTAATTATAACATTGTCTAGATGTGGATTCCCATTCACCTATTGTTTCTGTCCAGATGGCTAGATAATTAGTTCAGGTTAATTATATTTCTGTACACAATTTCATCTGCATTTGATAATGTAATCAGGCACCTGACCCGGGGGAGTAAGCTGATCAGGAGGGGGGATGTCCTCCTGTGTGGTATATATTGTGTGTGAGTCTGTTCAATAAAGGTTCCAGTTCTATACAAGCTAGGTTTCTGGCTGGTTGTGTATGGGGGCGGCTGTAATATCTGATATTTACAGTATGTTTAGACTGTAGGAAGCGGTATTCTGACGGAAGCCCACAAACGCAGTGTGGGTAGTGATTCTGTTGCAACACAGTTTTATAGTTTTTAAAGCAGATCAATGAAGAAAGTTTTCTTACTGAAGCCATCGAATAAAATGTTTATCCAGTATTGGACTGAAAAGAAAATATTTAGCATAAAATAGCCATAACTATTGTACAGTTCATGCACAGTATGTAAGCATATTTATTAGGTCACAATTTAATAGAGAGAGATGGGACAGTTTTTATTGTGAAATACAAACACAAGTATCACTTTGTAAACAATATTAGTAGGACACAATTTAAGAAGAAAAGACCAGGCTGGTTTTTACAAGACTTACAGTGTTTTATCAGACGAATAGCTAGAAATATTGTGCAATCAATGAAAAGTCGATAAGCAGCTTTATTAGGCTTTAATTTAACAGGGAGAGACAAGGTATCTTTCTTCATGAAAAAAAAAATGTCAGTGTATTATTTCTGTCATGGACGGGACTCTGTGCCCACCAAAGGGCAGACTGGCTAACAAGGAATTGGTTTTTGCAGCTAGGGCTAGGCGGTGGCAGTAGCCATGGAGAAAACTCAGAGAACTGCAAGGAGACCCAGAAAGGCAGGACGCTCATTGGCAATGGAGAAGTCAGGGAAGAAGTAATCCCAGACACATAGTTATGTGCAGACGGAGAATGTCTGTTAACCAACAGAGAAAGCCTATTAGCCAAACAATTCATAAGTGGCGCCAAATGGGCTATATAAACACTTCTGCTGCACTAGGACCTTGCCTTATGGTCTACAGCGTTCTGCTACCTTGTTCTGGTGTTTAAACTCTGTTGCTGTCCTGATCCGTCTGACCACGCTTGTACTCTGCCTGAACCGACCCCTGGCTTGCTCTTCGACAACGTCTGTTCCTTATGCCTCTGTCGGCCTGTTTGCCATTGCCAACTCCAGCCTGAACCTGACTACTCTGCTGCCTTCTGCTCTGTTCCTGATGTGCCTGCTAGTTACCAACCTGGCTTGCTGACCCTGCTATGTAACCAGCCATCCTTATATCTGCTGTCTGATTCCTGCCAGCCTGTCAAGTGTCTGCTGCCTGTGACCTGCCAGCCTGCTAAGCATCTGCTGCCTGTTACCAGCCAGTCTGCCAAGTACCTGCTGCCCTGCATCACGATCCAGCCTGCATCCAAGTATGCACAGACCTCACATCAGCAGCCTTCACCATCTGAACTTCTAAGCACTCGTGCCACTCCAGGCTTCCGTGCTTTCTGTTTACATTATCAGGGGTACCAGGCCGGAGGTGGGAGAGATCGCCTTCCTCTCCAGGTCAGGCTCCATCTCCAGGTATGTGACAGGAGAGCATGCCTAGTGGACCCACACATGACAGGCCTCAGAAGGGCCGAATCGCAAAATCTAGGGAGCGGTATTGTCTTCAACAGAACTCCTGAAGGTGTAGATGGATTTTCCTGCAGAAGACATCCAGGCCTTCTGCCAGGCATACCAGCAGCAAGGATCGCTAGATCTGCACTAGAAAAAAACTGGGAATCTGAGACCAGACTTTATAGGATTTAAGCAAGATTATTCACAAACCTGTCCAAACACCAGCAAACGGTATACACTGCAAACATGAAGATATAAGTAAAACAACAAAACAAGCATTCCTAACAAGCAAACTAACAGAGTAACAGAAAGCTTTACTAGCAAACAAACTATATACAATATATACAAAATGAGGGATACTGATCAACAGCATAAACTGGAGGTGTAAGGAACAGTCAGGAAAAGGGAACCATGACTGGGGTCAGGAACAAGGTGGCAGGGTATAGGACAAGGATATGCAAACTGTGGCCCTCCCTCCAGTTGTTGCAAAACTACAAGTTCCATCATGCCTCTGCCTCTGGTTGTCATGCTTGTGGCTGTTAGTCTTGCTATGTCTCATGGGACTTGTAGTTTTGCAACAGCTGGAGGGCAACAGTTTGCATATCCCTGGTATAGGATATACAGTAGGTACAAAGCAAGAGCAGGCTCAGGATTCATGGAAAGCAGTACCTGGCTAGCAGAGCAAAAACAAAGCACCAGGGAATAGTAAAGAAGGGACTAAATACCGTCCTAGAAGATGGTATCAGGGGGAGACTGATTATTGGGGTCTACTTTGCTGCTGGGAGACACCTGCTGGTGGACACTGGAACTACAACATTTTGCTATGGAAACCACGGTTCCACCAGCAGATGATCCAGGTCCTGACACCCACTGACTCCCCTGAGCAGGCAGCTAGTGGGAACAGAGAGCAGATGTGCAGGTAATAGCTCTTACGGTGCTGGAACACAGGATTCACAGGTCAATAGGTAATAGAGTCCAATCAGGCAGTTGTGCACGGAACATATATAGGCACTGGGAACAGGTAGAAGTGCAGGCTGGAAAATGTAGTGTTGTCCCATTTTTACTGAATGCTGCCAAATGCCTGATCCCGAGACACTAGAAACAAGCTTCCTGTCCTACCGTGGCTGAATGGAACAGAGAGGTCAATAGTGTCATGAGAGCAGAGCGTTGGGTTTATACTTTTAAGCCCCGGAGAATTTGGCTGCTCAAAGACCAGGGCCTATTTTGCAATTCGGCACTGCGTGACTTTAACGGACAATTGCACGGTCGTGTGACGCTGTACCCAAATTAAATTGACGTCCTTTTTTTCCCCACAAATAGAGCTTTCTTTTGGTGGTATTTCATCACCTGTGCGATTTTTTATTTTTTGCGCTATAAACAAAAAAAGAGCGACAATTTTGAAAAAATAACAATATTTTCACAATTTTTTATATGAAATCCCCCCCCCCCCCAAAAAAAAATGTAAAAATCAAAATGTTTTAACATTTTAGGCCAATTTGTTTTCTGCTACATATTTTTGGTATAAAAAAAAAATCGCAATAAGCGTATTTTGATTGGTTTGCGCAAAAGTTGTCGCGTCTACTAACTACGGGAAAGATTTCTGTCATTTTTATTGTTTTTTTTTTAAACTAGTAATGGCGGCAATCTGCGATTTTTAGCGGGACTGCAACTATGCGGTGGACAGATCGGACCCTTGACTGACATTTTTGACACTTTTGGGGGTACCAGTGACATTACTACAGTAATCAGTGCTATACATATGCACTGTTACTGTAAAAATGACACTGGCAGGGAAGGGGTTAACTTTATTGGTGATCAGTGGGTTAAATGTATCCCTAGAGGCGGGTTTCTAACTGTGGGGGGCGTGGCTAGTGATGTAACTACAGAGACATACGATCCTACATAGCAGGATCATATGATCTCTGCAGTTACATCAGGGAGAATGACAGGCAGCTTTGTTTACATCAGCCGCCTGCCTTTCTCCCTCTCCAGCGGGAGATCGCGAGTGGCCGGCGGACATCGGAGCCACCGGTCACACGTGCGGGGATGCCTGTGAACGAGTGGGGGCGAGAGCGTGCCTCCGGCGGCGTGCGCTCGCCCCCTACAGGCTCCTGGGCGAGGGACTGTAATGTTCTGGTACCTTTGGGTACCCTAATTACTCTTTTCCTAAGTGTATGCGCCCCACCATTCTCTTTTGGTAAGGTGCGCATACACCTTTAAGACTGATGCTGTTATCACTGAGCGCCGGACTGCACAGCTATTTAAATCACCAGCTTTCACTCACATGTGTTCGTTCAACCTGCTTTGTTGCCTTGATGCTAACCTGCCTTGAAGCTCTCATGCTTGCAAGCATACCTCGCTGTCGGAACCACGCTGCGCTGATCCCTGTATCCCACTACCGGATCATCCGCTCTTGCCGAACCTCTCCTCTGCTACATTGCTACTAGTGATAAGTACCCCACAGGGGAAACCTCTATACCCTTCATACTAAAAGCTTACACTATCTAGCGCTGCATACTAAAGACTATTACTACATCTGCATTATCTAAGATTGCTAGCTCTTGAGCCTACTACCATCTGCTCTTGCACTGGGTTGGTCTCTCCTGTATGTTCACCTGCTACTCTATCATCTGCTACCATACATGATTGCTAACCTATCTGCATCCCATCTGCTACTATCTTACTTTCAAGAACATTCCTTTCAAGTGTCTGTCATCTACCATCTCTACCCAACCTGTCTCTTCAGCTATCATCACTGTATTACTATATACATAAGTCACTCTAGGAACATCTTATTGAGTGTGTGTATTTACTTGCTGAATTGAGATCATCCACACATGATGAGTCTTGGGAGTTGGGATTGGTGTCTCAGCGTTTCTCTACATGACTACTGAAGTGGAATATTTCTGCAGCTGTAAATCCACATTATACATAAAACGCATGAGCGTTACAGGGACGTAGTACTAGGTCGGTTTGCCCAGGAGCGGCTGACTGCCGCAGTAAATATACTGACAGCAGTCGGCAAGTGGTTAAGGACCAACTGGCTCTTTTTCTGGACATCTGGTTGGGATGGATGTTCTATTCTGATGTGTAATATTTCTAGTGTTAGGGAAGTGTCTCCCTTTTCCATCTTTCTCCAGGTCACAACACATCGTACACTGATTGGATTGGATGGGAGGTTATATGCCATGGCTGCTCTGGGGATTTCATGCCCTCACTTGCTCATGTGTCCTGATACGTAGTCATATGTCTGCTCTGTAACCTTTCCACCACCTCAGTTCCTAACCCCTAAATTTTCGTTCCCTTTCCTTTTGTGTTCTTCCTTTCCCTTTTCTTTTGTTGTTTGGTTTTCTACTTTCTATTTTTTATATTACAATTGCTGTTTATTGGCTACTGTCTAGCATTTTGTACTTGATATATGCCACGACACCTTTGGACTGGTGCAGGGGTTCATTTCTGAGAGGACCAGTCCAATCTGCGGGCAGGCCAGATCCAAGATGAGGATTTACTCTGTTTGACCTATTGGCAAAATCTATCGAATACGCGTTCCTGCCCACAGTTTAGGTGATTACCCGATGTTAGGACACTTGCCATATGTGTTTTATATCTGCAACTGTCTTCTGTTCTGGTTTGTTATGTATACATTTTTGTTTACTTAACCACTTAACGTCTGCTCACGTTGCTGCTACTGCAGCAATGTGGCTCGTTATCGTCTAGCGACGTAGTACTACGTCGCTAGACTCCTCCCTCTGTAGGCTCCCTCTGTTTTCAGTCCCAGCGGGAGTCGGGCAAGGGGAGGAGTGGCGGCGATCGCCGCTGCTCTTCCCCGATCGTCTGGGAATCTAGTTTGGAGATCCACCCGCCTGTGTAAACAGAGCGGGTGGATCTCCTAAGTGACAGGCAGGGTCAGATTGCAGGGTTCAGCATAGCTGAACCTGCGATCTGTCCCTGTGTCACTCAGTCCCCTCCCCCCACACATGTCAGTAAGCACCAGGCATACATTAACCCCTCCCTCTCCAATAAAATTAACCCCTTCCCTGTCAGTGTCATTTTTACAGTAACAGTGCATATATATAGCACTGATTACTGTAGTAATGTCACTGGTACCCCCAAAAGTGTCAAAAATGTCAGTCAAGGGTCCGATCTGTCCGCCGCAATGTTGCAGTCCCACAAAAAAAATTGCAGATCGCCGCCATCACTCGTTAAAAAAAACACCAAAAATGACGGAAATCTTTCCCTTAGTTAGTAAACGCAATAACTTTTGCGCAAACCAATCAAAATACACTTAGGCCCCGTTCACACTGGGGCGATCCGACTTCCCGGGGCGACCTCTGAGGTCGCGGTGCGAGCAGCGCGCCGTGACCTCGGAGCGGCCGGCACGGACTTCATAACATTGAAGTCTATGACGGTCGCTCCGGGTCGCCCCAAAGAAGCTCCGGACCCTTTTTCTAAGTCGAAGCGACTTGTGTCGCTCCTATTAGAACGGGTCCGCAGCTTCCCTATGGAAGGCGACCTACGGCGACCTGTGAGGCGACCAGGTCGCCTCACAGGTCGCCTCACAGGTCGCCCCAGTGTGAACGGGGACTTATTGTGATTGTTATTTACCAAACATTGGTAGCAGAAAACAAATTGGCCAAAAATTTGAAAATTTTTTTTGATTTTTAAATTTTTTTGGGGGGGGGGGAATTTCATATAAAAAAATGTTAAAAATATTGTTATCTTTTCAAAATAAACGCTCTTTTTTTGTTTATAGCGCAAAAAGTAAAAATCGCACAGGTGATCAAATACCACCAAAAGAAATCTCTGTTTGTGGGAAAAAAAGGACGTCAATTTTGTTTGGGTACAGTGTCGCACGGCCGCGCAATTGTCCGTTAAAGTCGCACAGCACCGAATCGCAAAAAGTGGCCTGGAAGTAAGACAGCAAAATCCTCCGGTGGTAAAGTGGTTAAATAAAGATTATTAAAAAAAAAAAAAAAAAAGGTGTATGCTGGAGAACACAGGGTCACTGGTGCAGAATACACACTAAAGTGAAAGGGCCACACTGGAGTAGGTCATAGGCTGGCTGAAACTCAGAGGGAATTGCACTGGGATACAGGCTGCTGATGCGACGCAGAGAACACTGGGGATGGCAAGAGACTGAGGAACTGGAAACATGCAGAATGAATGTTAGAAACACTGGAGGTAACACTGGAAGACACTTGAGCAGTAACTGGGAACACAGGAGCCCCTTCCTGCCATGCCATTGGTGTTTTCCTTCATCGGTTCTCTATTCTGCATTGTGGTTGGAGCCTTGCAGTACACACAATAGACACTAGAGGGACCCCCAGAGACAGATATCTTTTATATAACACCAGCATAGTCTGAAGCACTGTACACAATAAATTGGGGGGGGGGATATTGATACTATGTATCATGTGTTTTTATTTCTGGATTAACAAGAGATAAATCTACACTGCAGGCAGACAGGGAACACACAAAGAAACAATTGTAAATACACATTTTATCCTTTTCTGTTCACGCCGGAATCTCTTACAGACAATTTTTTGTGAATTTTCAGAATCTTTAGTAAATCCCATATTCAGATATTGGGGTAAATTCTCTAACGATTATCGCATGCGTAGCTCATTTGCATAAATTATTGTATGCGATAAAAAATGTTCGATTCACAAAAAAAAAAGAAAAAAAAAAAAAAGATTGTTCTTTATTTAACCAGTTCTGGACTGAAAGGATTTCCCCCCTTAATGACCAGGCCATTTGTTGCGATACGGCACTGCGTTATTTTAACGGACAATTGCACGGTCGTGCGGCCGCTGTACCCAAATAAAATTGATGTCTTTTTTTTCCCCACAAATAGATCTTTCTTTTGGTGGTATTTGTGCGATTTTTATTTTTTTGCGCTATAAACAGAAAAAGAGCGATAATTCTGAAAAAAATATATATATATATCCACATTCTGCTAATTAACATTCCCAAAAAAAAAAAAAAAATGTAAAATCAAATTTTTTCATCCAATTGTTTTTATTCCAATTTGTATTCTGCTACATATTTTTGGTAAAAAAAAAATCGCAATAAGCGTATTTTGATTGGTTTGCGCAAAAGTTATCGCGTTTACTAACTAGGGGAAAGATTTTTATCATTTTTATTTTTAATTTTTTTTTTTTTACTAGTAATGGCGGTGATCAGCGATTTTTAGCGGGACTGCGACATTGCGGCGCACAGATCGGACCCCTAACTGCCATTTTTGACACTTTTGGGGGGGACCAGTGACATTACTACAGTAATCAGTGCTAAAAATAGGCACTGCTACTTTACTAATGACATTGGCAGGGAAGGGGTTAACCCAGGGGTGATCAAAGAGTTAAGTGTGAGCCTAGGGGATGTTCTCTAACTGTATTCGGGAGGGGCTTGTGAAATGATCATAGAGATCTGTGTTCCTATATAGAAGGATCACAGGCTCTCTGTGATCATTCCAGAGAGAACGGTCTGCTGTGTTTACAACATCTGACCGTCCTTCTCTCTCAGCTGGGAACGATCGTGGGTAGTGTTGAGCGAACACGGACTGTATTATTCGTGTTCGTACCGAATAATTGGATTTTTTGTACCCGAACACGGACACGGACACTTTACTGTATGTTCAGGTAAAAATCCGTGTTCGGTCGTTTTATTTCCGGGTTTTGCATGCTTTGGCGCTCTTTTCATGGCGGGCTTTCAACAGCCAATCAACAATCGTTTAACTGGTGTGCCTTAAGCCATCCCAGCCATGCCTGCAAATGTCTCAGTAGCTGTGATTGGCCGTCTGAAGCATGTGACCAAGTCTTTATAAGTTCCAGGCAGCCGCAGCGTCTTCATTCTGCTGCTTAGATCAGGGACAGAGCACACATCAACGTGCTGGCTGCTGATTAGGGAAAGACAGGCAGGAAAAAACCATTTGTGTCCGGATAGAATTGAGGGACAGGTCGGAGTGTTTAGGCAGGGCGAGTTGTAGGCATTTTAGGGATAGAGTCTGCTGAATTATAGGGTCAGTGTGTTCTACAAACTACAATCGATATTGCTGTGTGGGGGGTGGGGTGACTCTGCACTCAATCCTGATCTACGATCTCTTCTCAATCCTGTTAGGGAGAGGCTGCTGCTGCTGAATTTTAGGGAAAGTGTGTTCTACAAACTACAATCGATATTGCTGTGTGGTGTGGGATAGGAGATAAGCAGGTGTCAGTGATCCACATCCATTTTTCTGTGTGTGAGCTGCAGTGAACACAATCTTTTTGGGCTGCAGTGAACAACATCCTTTTTGGGGTGCAGTGAACACAATCTTTTTGGGGTGCAGTGAACAAAATCCTTTTTGGGGTGCAGTGAACACAATCTTTTTGGGGTGCAGTGAACAACATCCTTTTTGGGGTGCAGTGAACAAAATCCTTTTTGGGGTTCAGTGAACAACATCCTTTTTGGGGTGCAGTGAACAACATCCTTTTAGGGTGCAGTGAACACAATCTTTGTGGGGTACAGTTAACAGAATCTTTGTGGGGTGCAGTGAACACAATCTTTGGGGGGTACAGTGAACACAATCTTTTTGGGGTGCAGTGAACAAAATCCTTTGTGGGGTGCAGTGAACACAATCTTTTTGGGGTGCAGTGAACAAAATCCTTTGTAGGGTGCAGTGAACACAATCTTTGTGGGGTGCAGTGAACACAATCTTTTTGGGGTGGAGTGAACAAAATCCTTTTTGGGGTGCAGTGAACAAAATCTTTTTGGGGTGCAGTGAACAACATCCTTTTTGGGGTGCAGTGAACACAATCTTTTTGGGGTGCAGTGAACAAAATCCTTTGTGGGGTGCAGTGAACACAATCTTTGTGGGGTGCAGTGAACATAATCTTTTTGGGGTGCAGTGAACAACATCCTTTTTGGGGTGCAGTGAACACAATCTTTTTGGGGTGCAGTGAACAACATCCTTTTTGGGGTGCAGTGAACAAAATCCTTTGTGAGGTGCAGTGAACACAATCTTTTTGGGCTGCAGTGAACACAATCTTTTTGGGGTGCAGTGAACAAAATCCTTTTTGGGGTGCAGTGAACAACATCCTTTTTGGGGTGCAGTGAACACAATCTTTTTGGGGTGCAGTGAACAAAATCCTTTGTGGGGTGCAGTGAACACAATCTTTGTGGGGTACAGTGAACAGAATCTTTGTGGGGTGCAGTGAACACAATCTTTTTGGGGTGCAGTGAACAAAATCCTTTGTGGGGTGCAGTGAACACAATCTTTGTGGGGTGCAGTGAACACAATCTTTTTGGGGTGCAGTGAACAACATCCTTTTTTGGGTGCAGTGAACACAATCTTTTTGGGGTGCAGTGAACAACATCCTTTTTGGGGTGCAGTGAACAAAATCCTTTGTGGGGTGCAGTGAACACAATCTTTTTGGGCTGCAGTGAACACAATCTTTTTGGGGTGCAGTGAACAAAATACTTTTTGGGGTGCAGTGAACAACATCCTTTTTGGGGTGCAGTGAACAAAATCCTTTGTAGGGTGCAGTGAACACAATCTTTGTGGGGTGGAGTGAACAAAATCCTTTTTGGGGTGCAGTGAACAACATCCTTTTTGGGGTGCAGTGAACAAAATCCTTTTTGGGGTGCAGTGAACAAAATCCTTTTTGGGGTGCAGTGAACACAATCTTTTTGGGGTGCAGTGAACAAAATCCTTTGTGGGGTGCAGTGAACACAATCTTTGTGGGGTGCAGTGAACACAATCTTTTTGGGGTGCAGTGAACAAAATCCTTTTTGGGGTGCAGTGAACTACATCCTTTTTGGGGTGCAGTGAACACAATCTTTTTGGGGTGCAGTGAACAAAATCCTTTGTGGGGTGCAGTGAACACAATCTTTGTGGGGTACAGTGAACAGAATCTTTGTGGGGTGCAGTGAACACAATCTTTGGGGGGTACAGTGAACACAATCTTTTTGGGGTGCAGTGAACAAAATCCTTTGTGGGGTGCAGTGAACACAATCTTTGTGGGGTGCAGTGAACACAATCTTTTTGGGGTGCAGTGAACAAAATCCTTTTTGGGGTGCAGTGAACATCCTTTTTGGGGTGCAGTGAACACAATCTTTTTGGGGTGCAGTGAACAAAATCCTTTTAGGGTGCAGTGAACACAATCTTTGTGGGGTACAGGGAACAGAATCTTTGTGGGGTGCAGTGAACACAATCTTTGGGGGGTACAGTGAACACAATCTTTTTGGGGTGCAGTGAACAAAATCCTTTTAGGGTGCAGTGAACACAATCTTTGTGGGGTGCAGTGAACAAAATCCTTTTTGAGGTGCAGTGAACACAATCTTTGTGGGGTGCAGTGAACACAATCTTTGTGGGGTACAGTGAACACAATCTCATACTTCTGAAGATTTGAGGGTGCTGCCTGTTCCAGACTCCTCCTCCTACTGCTCAACCATCCTTTTAGGGGTACAAACAATAGTAATTGGGGCCTAGTGTGGTGGTGTACGTGTGAGATACATACACTTTCTTTTTGATCATATTTTCTATTCCGCTATTCAATTAAATCCTTTGGGGATCAATTAAATTGCGTGATAGTCTGTGTCGGTACGTGTGAGATCCACCTTTCCAAGTTTTTGGGGTTCATCTCATACTTCTGAAGATTTGAGGGTGCTGCCTGTTCCATACTCCTCCTCCTACTCCTCATCCATCCTTTTAGGGGTACAAACAATAGTAATTGGGGCCTTAGCAACCCATCCATAGCAACCCTCCATAGCAACCCATCCATAGCAACCCTCCATAGCAACCCTCCATAGCAACCCTCCATAGCGACCTGTCCATAGCAACCCTCCATAGCAACCCTCCATAGCAACCCTCCATAACAACCCATCCATAGCAACCCTCCATAGCAATCCTCCATAGCAACCCATCCATAGCAACCCTCCATAGCAACCCTCCATAGCGACCTGTCCATAGCAACCCATCCATAGCAACCCTCCATAACAACCCTCCATAACAACCCATCCATTGCAACCCTCCATAGAAATCTGTCCATAGCAACCCATCCATAGCAACCCTCCATAACAACCCATCCATAGCAACCCATCCATAGCAACCCATCCATAGCAACCCATCCATAACAACCCTCCATAGCAACCCATCCATAGCAACCCTCCATAACAACCCATCCATAGCAACCCTCCATAACAACCCTCCATAGCGACCCATCCATAGCAACCCTCCATAGCAACCCTCCATAGCAACCCATCCATAGCAACCCTCCATAACAACCCATCAATAGCAACCCATCCATAGCAACCCATCCATAGCAACCCATCCATAACAACCCTCCATAGCAACCCATCCATAGCAACCCTCCATAGCAACCCATCCATAGCAACCCTCCATAGCAACCCTCCATAGCGACCTGTACATAGCAACCCATCCATAGCAACCCTCCATAACAACCCTCCATAGCAACCCTCCATAACAACCCATCCATTGCAACCCTCCATAGAAATCTGTCCATAGCGACCCTCCATAGCAACCCTCCATAGCAACCCATCCATAGCAACCCTCCATAACAACCCATCCATAGCAACCCATCCATAGCAACCCATCCATAGCAACCCATCCATAGCAACCCATCCATAACAACCCATCCATAGCAACCCATCCATAGCAACCCATCCATAGCAACCCTCCATAGCAACCCTCCATAGCGACCTGTCCATAGCAACCCTCCATAACAACCCTCCATAGCAACCCATCCATAGCAACCCTCCATAGCAACCCTCCATAGCAACCCTCCATAGCGACCCTCCATAACAACCCATCCATAGCAACCCTCCATAGCAACCCTCCATAACAACCCATCCATAGCAACCCTCCATAGCAACCTGTCCATAAAAACCCTCCATAGCAACCCATCCATAGCGACCCTCCATAGCAACCCTCCATAGCAACCCTCCATAGCAACCCTCCATAGCAACCCATCCATAGCGACCCTCCATAGCGACCCTCCATAGCAACCCTCCATAGCAACCTTCCATATTAATCCTCCATTGCAACCCTCCATAGCAACCCTCCATAGCGACCTGTCCATAGCAACCCTCCATAGTGACCTGTCCATAACAACCCTCCATAGCAACCCTCCATAGCAACCCTCCATAACAACCCTCCATAGCGACCCTCCATAGCAACCCTCCATAGCGACCTGTCCATAGCAACCCTCCATAGTGACCTGTCCATAACAACCCTCCATAGCAACCCTCCATAGCAACCCTCCATAACAACCCTCCATAGCGACCCTCCATAGCAACCCTCCATTGCGACCTGTCCATAGCAACCCTCCATAGCAACCCTCCATAACAACCCTCCATAGCAACCCTCCATAGCAACCCTCCATAGCAACCCATCCATAGCAACCCTCCATAGCAACCCATCCATAGCAACCCTCCATAGCAACCCTCCATAGCAACCCTCCATAGCGACCCTCCATAACAACCCTCCATAGCAACCCTCCATAGCAACCCATCCATAGCAACCCATCCATAGCAACCCTCCATAGCGACCCTCCATAGCAACCCTCCATAGCGACCCTCCATAACGACCCTCCATAGCGACCCTCCATAGCAACCCTCCATAGCGACCTGTCCATAACAACCCTCCATAGCAACCCTCCATAGCAACCCATCCATAGCAACCCATCCATAGCAACCCATCCATAGCAACCCTCTATAGCAACCCTCCATAACAACCCATCCATAGCAACCCTCCATAGCAACCCTCCATAGCAACCCATCCATAGCAACCCGTCCATAGCAACCCGTCCATAGCGACCCTCCATAGCAACCCATCCATAACAACCCTCCATAGCAACCCTCCATAGCAACCCTCCATAGCAACCCATCCATAGCAACCCTCCATAGCGACCCTCCATAGCAACCCTCCATAGCAACCCTCCATAGCAACCCTCCATAGCAACCCTCCATAACAACCCATCCATAGCAACCCTCCATAGCAACCCATCCATAGCAACCCATCCATAGCGACCCTCCATAGCAACCCTCCATAGCGACCTGTCCATAGCAACCCTCCATAGCAACCCTCCATAGCAACCCTCCATAACAACCCTCCATAGCGACCCCCCATAGCAACCCTCCATTGCGACCTGTCCATAGCAACCCTCCATAGCAACCCTCCATAGCAACCCATCCATAGCAACCCATCCATAGCAACCCATCCATAGCAACCCTCCATAGCAACCCTCCATAGCAACCCTCCATAGCGACCTGTCCATAACAACCCTCCATAGCAACCCATCCATAGCAACCCATCCATAGCAACCCTCCATAGCCACCCTCCATCGCAACCCTCCATAACAACCCATCCATAGCAACCCTCCATAGCAACCCTCCATAGCAACCCATCCATAGCAACCCGTCCATAGCAACCCATCCATAGCAACCCATCCATAGCGACCCTCCATAGCAACCCTCCATAGCAACCCTCCATAGCGACCCTCCACAACGACCCTCTATAGCGACCCTCCATAGCAACCCTCCATAGCGACCTGTCCATAACAACCCTCCATAGCAACCCTCCATAGCAACCCATCCATAGCAACCCATCCATAGCAACCCATCCATAGCAACCCTCCATAACAACCCATCCATAGCAACCCTCCATAGCAACCCTCCATAGCAACCCATCCATAGCAACCCGTCCATAGCAACCCATTCATAGCAACCCTCCATAGCAACCCATCCATAGCAACCCTCCATAGCAACCCTCCATAGCGACCCTCCATAACGACCCTCCATAGCGACCTGTCCATAGCAACCCTCCATAGCAACCCTCCATAACAACCCATCCATAGCGACCCTCCATAACAACCCATCCATAGCAACCCATCCATAGCGACCCTCCAAAGCAACCCTCCATAGCGACCTGTCCATAACAACCCTCCATAGCAACCCTCCATAGCAACCCTCCATAACAACCCTCCATAGCGACCCTCCATAGCAACCCTCCATTGCGACCTGTCCATAGCAACCCTCCATAGCAACCCTCCATAGCAACCCTCCATAGCAACCCATCCATAGCAACCCATCCATAGCAACCCTCCATAGCCACCCTCCATAGCAACCTGTCCATAACAACCCTCCATAGCAACCCATCCATAGCAACCCATCCATAGCAACCCATCCATAGCAACCCTCCATAGCCACCCTCCATAGCAACCCTCCATAACAACCCATCCATAGCAACCCTCCATAGCAACCCTCCATAGCAACCCATCCATAGCAACCCTCCTTAGCAACCCATCCATAGCAACCCTCTATAGCAACCCATCCATAGCAACCCGTCCATAGCAACCCATTCATAGCAACCCTCCATAGCAACCCATCCATAGCAACCCTCCATAGCAACCCTCCATAGCGACCCTCCATAACGACCCTCCATAGCGACCCTCCATAGCAACCCTCCATAGCGAACTGTCCATAGCAACCCTCCATAGCAACCCTCCATAGCGACCCTCCATAACGACCCTCCATAGCGACCCTCCATAGCAACCCTCCATAGCGACCTGTCCATAACAACCCTCCATAGCAACCCATCCATAGCAACCCTCCATAGCAACCCTCCATAGCAACTCATCCATAGCAACCCTCCATAGCAACCTGTCCATAGCAACCCTCCATAGCAACCCATCCATAGCAACCCTCCTTAGCAACCCATCCATAGCAACCCTCCATAGCAACCCATCCATAGCAACCCTCCATAGCAACCCTCCATAGCAACCCTCCATAGCAACCCTCCATAGCGACCTGTCCATAGCAACCCTCCATAGCAACCCTCCATAGCAACCCTCCATAGCAACCCTCCATAACAACCCATCCATAGCAACCCTCCATAGCAACCCATCCATAGCAACCCATCCATAGCGACCCTCCATAGCAACCCTCCATAGCGACCTGTCCATAGCAACCCTCCATAGCAACCCTCCATAGCAACCCTCCATAGCAACCCTCCATAGCAACCCATCCATAGCAACCCGTCCATAGCAACCCATTCATAGCAACCCTCCATAGCAACCCATCCATAGCAACCCTCCATAGCAACCCTCCATAGCGACCCTCCATAACGACCCTCCATAGCGACCCTCCATAGCAACCCTCCATAGCGACCTGTCCATAACAACCCTCCATAGCAACCCTCCATAGCAACCCATCCATAGCAACCCATCCATAGCAACCCATCCATAGCAACCCTCCATAACAACCCATCCATAGCAACCCTCCATAGCAACCCTCCATAGCAACCTATCCATAGCAACCCGTCCATAGCAACCCATTCATAGCAACCCTCCATAGCAACCCATCCATAGCAACCCTCCATAGCAACCCTCCATAGCGACCCTCCATAACGACCCTCCATAGCGACCTGTCCATAGCAACCCTCCATAGCAACCCTCCATAACAACCCATCCATAGCGACCCTCCATAACAACCCATCCATAGCAACCCATCCATAGCGACCCTCCAAAGCAACCCTCCATAGCGACCTGTCCATAACAACCCTCCATAGCAACCCTCCATAGCAACCCTCCATAACAACCCTCCATAGCGACCCTCCATAGCAACCCTCCATTGCGACCTGTCCATAGCAACCCTCCATAGCAACCCTCCATAGCAACCCTCCATAGCAACCCATCCATAGCAACCCATCCATAGCAACCCTCCATAGCCACCCTCCATAGCAACCTGTCCATAACAACCCTCCATAGCAACCCATCCATAGCAACCCATCCATAGCAACCCATCCATAGCAACCCTCCATAGCCACCCTCCATAGCAACCCTCCATAACAACCCATCCATAGCAACCCTCCATAGCAACCCTCCATAGCAACCCATCCATAGCATCCCTCCTTAGCAACCCATCCATAGCAACCCTCTATAGCAACCCTCCATAGCAACCCATCCATAGCAACCCATCCATAGCAATCCTCCATAGCGACCCTCCATAGCAACCCTCCATAGTAACCCATCCATAGCAACCCTCCATAGCGACCCTCCATAACAATCCTCCATAGCGACCTGTCCATAGCAACCCTCCATAGCAACCCTCCATAACAACCATTCCATAGCGACCCTCCATAACAACCCATCCATAGCAACCCATCCATAGCAACCCATCCATAGCGACCCTCCATAGCGACCCTCCATAACAACCCATCCATAACAACCTTCCATAGCAACCCTCCATAGCGACCCTCCATAGCAACCCTCCATAGCAACCCTCCATAGCGACCTGTCCATAGCAACCCTCCATAACAACCCATCCATTGCAACCCTCCATAGAAATCTGTCCATAGCGACCCTCCATAGCAACCCTCCATAGCAACCCATCCATAGCAACCCTCCATAACAACCCATCCATAGCAACCCATCCATAGCAACCCATCCATAGCAACCCTCCATAGCAACCCATCCATAGCGACCCTCCATAGCGACCCTCCATAGCAACCCTCCATAGCAACCCATCCATAGCGACCCTCCATAGCGACCCTCCATAGCAACCCTCCATAGCAACCTTCCATATTAATCCTCCATAGCAACCCTCCATAGCAACCCTCCATAGCGACCTGTCCATAGCAACCCTCCATAGTGACCTGTCCATAACAACCCTCCATAGCAACCCTCC
>NW_028120028.1:197500-210000 GCF_965119305.1 Pelophylax lessonae | reverse complement strand
TCTGACAGCTCCTAGGTTTTTCTTTACTAACCTTCATGTTAGCAACATGAAGGACTTAGCAGAGTAGGCCTTAGCAGAGTTATGGGCACATTAGACTAGCCTGTGGACGCCGTCAGTCAAACACTGAGCCAAGCTTCACCAGTCAGGATGGCCGAGCGGTCTAAGGCGCTGCGTTAAGGTCGCAGTCTCCTCTGGAGGCGTGGGTTCAAATCCCACTTCTGACAGCTACTAGGTTTTTCTTTACTATCCCTTATGTTCTACCGCTTGTCTTCAGCATGTAGGCCTTAGCAGAGTTATGGGCACATTAGGTTAGCCTATGGACGCCGTCAGTCTAACCCTGAGCCAAGCTTCACCAGTCAGGATGGCCGATCGGTCTAAGGCGCTGCGTTTAGGCCGCAGTCTCTCCTCGAGGCGTGGGTTCGAATCCCACTTCTGACAGTTTTCTTTGCTTACGTTCATGTTCTTCTGCTTGCCTATCGCTAAACCTCTAGCGCAAAAAACAAATTGTGTTCCAACCACGAAAAAAGGCTCCATAGCTCAGGGGTTAGAGCACTGGTCTTGTAAACCAGGGGTCGCGAGTTCAAATCTCGCTGGGGCCTTCCCTGCAAGTGTTGGCGACGGGATCTCACATAGTAACGTAATAAGAATTTTCCTCAAAAGTTCCAAGGAAATATAACAGTGTAAACCATTCAAGACATCTAGATTACTTTCTAGAAACACTCACTTTCTAATTGTGCATCAAAGGAAATGTGCTTTTGTAGCAAATGGCCATCTCTTGTTAACACCAAGGCACTCTCTTTCTGCGTGTCCTTTTATTAAATCACTACTTTGCACTTTTGACATCTGGCTTGGTTTTTTCCTCCCAACGCATTGGAACTGACGAAGGTAGCAAGGAATGGTAACAAGGGTAAAGCTCCTTCTTTTACAATTTCTCCATCATGTAACCTTCAGCAACAGAACATCAACATGAACCCAGCATGTTGACATCTAGGTCTTAGCAGAGGTAAGGGCACATTACATTAGCCTGTAGGCGACGTCAGTCTAACCCTGAGCCAAGCTTCACCAGTCAGGATGGCCGAGCGGTCTAAGGCGCTGCGTTCAGGTCGCAGTCTCCTCTGGAGGCGTGGGTTCGAATCCCACTTCTGACAGCTCCTAGGTTTTTCTTTACTAACCTTCATGTTAGCAACATGAAGGACTTGGCAGTGTAGGCCTTAGCAGAGTTATGGGCACATTAGACTAGCCTGTGGACGCCGTCAGTCAAACACTGAGCCAAGCTTCACCAGTCAGGATGGCCGAGCGGTCTAAGGCGCTGCGTTAAGGTCGCAGTCTCCTCTGGAGGCGTGGGTTCAAATCCCACTTCTGACAGCTACTAGGTTTTTCTTTACTATCCCTTATGTTCTACCGCTTGTCTTCAGCATGTAGGCCTTAGCAGAGTTATGGGCACATTAGATTAGCCTGTGGACGCCGTCAGTCTAACCCTGAGCCAAGCTTCACAAGTCAGGATGGCCGAGCGGTCTAAGGCGCTGCGTTTAGGCCGCAGTCTCTCCTCGAGGCGTGGGTTCGAATCCCACTTCTGACAGTTTTCTTTGCTTACGTTCATGTTCTTCTGCTTGCCTATCGCTAAACCTCGAGCACAAAAAACAAATTGTGTTCCTACCACCAAAAAAGGCTCCATAGCTCAGGGGTTAGAGCACTGGTCTTGTAAACCAGGGGTCGCGAGTTCAAATCTCGCTGGGGCCTTCCCTGCAAGTGTTGGCGACGGTATCTCACATAGTAACGTAATAAGAATTTTCCTCAAAAGTTCCAAGGAAATATAACAGTGTAAACCGTTCAAGACATCTAGATTACTTTCTAGAAACACTCACTTTCTAATTGTGCATCAAAGGAAATGTGCTTTTGTAGAAAATGGCCATCTCTTGTTAACACCAAGGCACTCTCTTTCTGCGTGTCCTTTTATTAAATCACTACTTTGCACTTTTGACATCTGGCTTGGTTTTTTCCTCCCAACGCATTGGAACTGACGAAGGTAGCAAGGAATGGTAACAAGGGTAAAGCTCCTTCTTTTACAATTTCTCCATCATGTAACCTTCAGCAACAGAACATCAACATGAACCCAGCATGTTGACATCTAGGCCTTAGCAGAGGTAAGGGCACATTACATTAGCCTGTAGGCGACGTCAGTCTAACCCTGAGCCAAGCTTCACCAGTCAGGATGGCCGAGCGGTCTAAGGCGCTGCGTTCAGGTCGCAGTCTCCTCTGGAGGCGTGGGTTCGAATCCCACTTCTGACAGCTCCTAGGTTTTTCTTTACTAACCTTCATGTTAGCAACATGAAGGACTTAGCAGAGTAGGCCTTAGCAGAGTTATGGGCACATTAGACTAGCCTGTGGACGCCGTCAGTCAAACACTGAGCCAAGCTTCACCAGTCAGGATGCCCGAGCGGTCTAAGGCGCTGCGTTAAGGTCGCAGTCTCCTCTGGAGGCGTGGGTTCAAATCCCACTTCTGACAGCTACAAGGTTTTTCTTTACTATCCCTTATGTTCTACCGCTTGTCTTCAGCATGTAGGCCTTAGCAGAGTTATGGGCACATTAGGTTAGCCTATGGACGCCGTCAGTCTAACCCTGAGCCAAGCTTCACCAGTCAGGATGGCCGATCGGTCTAAGGCGCTGCGTTTAGGCCGCAGTCTCTCCTCGAGGCGTGGGTTCGAATCCCACTTCTGACAGTTTTCTTTGCTTACGTTCATGTTCTTCTGCTTGCCTATCGCTAAACCTCTAGCGCAAAAAACAAATTGTGTTCCAACCACGAAAAAAGGCTCCATAGCTCAGGGGTTAGAGCACTGGTCTTGTAAACCAGGGGTCGCGAGTTCAAATCTCGCTGGGGCCTTCCCTGCAAGTGTTGGCGACGGGATCTCACATAGTAACGTAATAAGAATTTTCCTCAAAAGTTCCAAGGAAATATAACAGTGTAAACCATTCAAGACATCTAGATTACTTTCTAGAAACACTCACTTTCTAATTGTGCATCAAAGGAAATGTGCTTTTGTAGCAAATGGCCATCTCTTGTTAACACCAAGGCACTCTCTTTCTGCGTGTCCTTTTATTAAATCACTACTTTGCACTTTTGACATCTGGCTTGGTTTTTTCCTCCCAACGCATTGGAACTGACGAAGGTAGCAAGGAATGGTAACAAGGGTAAAGCTCCTTCTTTTACAATTTCTCCATCATGTAACCTTCAGCAACAGAACATCAACATGAACCCAGCATGTTGACATCTAGGTCTTAGCAGAGGTAAGGGCACATTACATTAGCCTGTAGGCGACGTCAGTCTAACCCTGAGCCAAGCTTCACCAGTCAGGATGGCCGAGCGGTCTAAGGCGCTGCGTTCAGGTCGCAGTCTCCTCTGGAGGTGTGGGTTCGAATCCCACTTCTGACAGCTCCTAGGTTTTTCTTTACTAACCTTCATGTTAGCAACATGAAGGACTTAGCAGAGTAGGCCTTAGCAGAGTTATGGCCACATTAGACTAGCCTGTGGACGCCGTCAGTCAAACACTGAGCCAAGCTTCACCAGTCAGGATGGCCGAGCGGTCTAAGGCGCTGCGTTAAGGTCGCAGTCTCCTCTGGAGGCGTGGGTTCAAATCCCACTTCTGACAGCTACTAGGTTTTTCTTTACTATCCCTTATGTTCTACCGCTTGTCTTCAGCATGTAGGCCTTAGCAGAGTTATGGGCACATTAGATTAGCCTGTGGATGCCGTCAGTCTAACCCTGAGCCAAGCTTCGCCAGTCTAACCCTGAGCCAAGCTTCGCCAGTCAGGATGGCCGAGCGGTCTAAGGCGCTGCGTTTAGGCCGCAGTCTCTCCTCGAGGCGTGGGTTCGAATCCCACTTCTGACAGTTTTCTTTGCTTACGTTCATGTTCTTCTGCTTGCCTATCGCTAAACCTCTAGCACAAAAAACAAATTGTGTTCCTACCACCAAAAAAGGCTCCATAGCTCAGGGGTTAGAGCACTGGTCTTGTAAACCAGGGGTCGCGAGTTCAAAACTCGCTGGGGCCTTCCCTGCAAGTGTTGGCGACGGTATCTCACATAGTAACGTAATAAGAATTTTCCTCAAAAGTTCCAAGGAAATATAACAGTGTAAACCCTTCAAGACATCTAGATTACTTTCTAGAAACACTCACTTTCTAATTGTGCATCAAAGGAAATGTGCTTTTGTAGCAAATGGCCATCTCTTGTTAACACCAAGGCACTCTCTTTCTGCGTGTCCTTTTATTAAATCACTACTTTGCACTTTTGACATCTGGCTTGGTTTTTTCCTCCCAACGCATTGGAACTGACGAAGGTAGCAAGGAATGGTAACAAGGGTAAAGCTCCTTCTTTTACAATTTCTCCATCATGTAACCTTCAGCAACAGAACATCAACATGAACCCAGCATGTTGACATCTAGGTCTTAGCAGAGGTAAGGGCACATTACATTAGCCTGTAGGCGACGTCAGTCTAACCCTGAGCCAAGCTTCACCAGTCAGGATGGCCGAGCGGTCTAAGGCGCTGCGTTCAGGTCGCAGTCTCCTCTGGAGGTGTGGGTTCGAATCCCACTTCTGACAGCTCCTAGGTTTTTCTTTACTAACCTTCATGTTAGCAACATGAAGGACTTAGCAGAGTAGGCCTTAGCAGAGTTATGGGCACATTAGACTAGCCTGTGGACGCCGTCAGTCAAACACTGAGCCAAGCTTCACCAGTCAGGATGGCCGAGCGGTCTAAGGCGCTGCGTTAAGGTCGCAGTCTCCTCTGGAGGCGTGGGTTCAAATCCCACTTCTGACAGCTACTAGGTTTTTCTTTACTATCCCTTATGTTCTACCGCTTGTCTTCAGCATGTAGGCCTTAGCAGAGTTATGAGCACATTAGATTAGCCTGTGGACGCCGTCAGTCTAACCCAGTCTAACCCGGTCTAAGGCGCTGCGTTTAGGCCGCAGTCTCTCCTCGAGGCGTGGGTTCGAATCCCACTTCTGACAGTTTTCTTTGCTTACGTTCATGTTCTTCTGCTTGCCTATCGCTAAACCTCTAGCACAAAAAACAAATTGTGTTCCTACCACCAAAAAAGGCTCCATAGCTCAGGGGTTAGAGCACTGGTCTTGTAAACCAGGGGTCGCGAGTTCAAATCTCGCTGGGGCCTTCCCTGCAAGTGTTGGCGACGGTATCTCACATAGTAATGTAATAAGAATTTTCCTCAAAAGTTCCAAGGAAATATAACAGTGTAAGCCGTTCAAGACATCTAGATTACTTTCTAGAAACACTCACTTTCTAATTGTGCATCAAAGGAAATGTGCTTTTGTAGCAAATGGCCATCTCTTGTTAACACCAAGGCACTCTCTTTCTGCGTGTCCTTTTATTAAATCACTACTTTGCACTTTTGACATCTGGCTTGGTTTTTTCCTCCCAACGCATTGGAACTGACGAAGGTAGCAAGGAATGGTAACAAGGGTAAAGCTCCTTCTTTTACAATTTCTCCATCATGTAACCTTCAGCAACAGAACATCAACATGAACCCAGCATGTTGACATCTAGGTCTTAGCAGAGGTAAGGGCACATTACATTAGCCTGTAGGCGACGTCAGTCTAACCCTGAGCCAAGCTTCACCAGTCAGGATGGCCGAGCGGTCTAAGGCGCTGCGTTCAGGTCGCAGTCTCCTCTGGAGGTGTGGGTTCGAATCCCACTTCTGACAGCTCCTAGGTTTTTCTTTACTAACCTTCATGTTAGCAACATGAAGGACTTAGCAGAGTAGGCCTTAGCAGAGTTATGGGCACATTAGACTAGCCTGTGGACGCCGTCAGTCAAACACTGAGCCAAGCTTCACCAGTCAGGATGGCCGAGCGGTCTAAGGCGCTGCGTTAAGGTCGCAGTCTCCTCTGGAGGCGTGGGTTCAAATCCCACTTCTGACAGCTACTAGGTTTTTCTTTACTATCCCTTATGTTCTACCGCTTGTCTTCAGCATGTAGGCCTTAGCAGAGTTATGAGCACATTAGATTAGCCTGTGGATGCCGTCAGTCTAACCCTGAGCCAAGCTTCGCCAGTCTAACCCTGAGCCAAGCTTCGCCAGTCAGGATGGCCGAGCGGTCTAAGGCGCTGCGTTTAGGCCGCAGTCTCTCCTCGAGGCGTGGGTTCGAATCCCACTTCTGACAGTTTTCTTTGCTTACGTTCATGTTCTTCTGCTTGCCTATCGCTAAACCTCTAGCACAAAAAACAAATTGTGTTCCTACCACCAAAAAAGGCTCCATAGCTCAGGGGTTAGAGCACTGGTCTTGTAAACCAGGGGTCGCGAGTTCAAAACTCGCTGGGGCCTTCCCTGCAAGTGTTGGCGACGGTATCTCACATAGTAACGTAATAAGAATTTTCCTCAAAAGTTCCAAGGAAATATAACAGTGTAAACCCTTCAAGACATCTAGATTACTTTCTAGAAACACTCACTTTCTAATTGTGCATCAAAGGAAATGTGCTTTTGTAGCAAATGGCCATCTCTTGTTAACACCAAGGCACTCTCTTTCTGCGTGTCCTTTTATTAAATCACTACTTTGCACTTTTGACATCTGGCTTGGTTTTTTCCTCCCAACGCATTGGAACTGACGAAGGTAGCAAGGAATGGTAACAAGGGTAAAGCTCCTTCTTTTACAATTTCTCCATCATGTAACCTTCAGCAACAGAACATCAACATGAACCCAGCATGTTGACATCTAGGTCTTAGCAGAGGTAAGGGCACATTACATTAGCCTGTAGGCGACGTCAGTCTAACCCTGAGCCAAGCTTCACCAGTCAGGATGGCCGAGCGGTCTAAGGCGCTGCGTTCAGGTCGCAGTCTCCTCTGGAGGTGTGGGTTCGAATCCCACTTCTGACAGCTCCTAGGTTTTTCTTTACTAACCTTCATGTTAGCAACATGAAGGACTTAGCAGAGTAGGCCTTAGCAGAGTTATGGGCACATTAGACTAGCCTGTGGACGCCGTCAGTCAAACACTGAGCCAAGCTTCACCAGTCAGGATGGCCGAGCGGTCTAAGGCGCTGCGTTAAGGTCGCAGTCTCCTCTGGAGGCGTGGGTTCAAATCCCACTTCTGACAGCTACTAGGTTTTTCTTTACTATCCCTTATGTTCTACCGCTTGTCTTCAGCATGTAGGCCTTAGCAGAGTTATGAGCACATTAGATTAGCCTGTGGACGCCGTCAGTCTAACCCAGTCTAACCCGGTCTAAGGCGCTGCGTTTAGGCCGCAGTCTCTCCTCGAGGCGTGGGTTCGAATCCCACTTCTGACAGTTTTCTTTGCTTACGTTCATGTTCTTCTGCTTGCCTATCGCTAAACCTCTAGCACAAAAAACAAATTGTGTTCCTACCACCAAAAAAGGCTCCATAGCTCAGGGGTTAGAGCACTGGTCTTGTAAACCAGGGGTCGCGAGTTCAAATCTCGCTGGGGCCTTCCCTGCAAGTGTTGGCGACGGTATCTCACATAGTAACGTAATAAGAATTTTCCTCAAAAGTTCCAAGGAAATATAACAGTGTAAACCCTTCAAGACATCTAGATTACTTTCTAGAAACACTCACTTTCTAATTGTGCATCAAAGGAAATGTGCTTTTGTAGCAAATGGCCATCTCTTGTTAACACCAAGGCACTCTCTTTCTGCGTGTCCTTTTATTAAATCACTACTTTGCACTTTTGACATCTGGCTTGGTTTTTTCCTCCCAACGCATTGGAACTGACGAAGGTAGCAAGGAATGGTAACAAGGGTAAAGCTCCTTCTTTTACAATTTCTCCATCATGTAACCTTCAGCAACAGAACATCAACATGAACCCAGCATGTTGACATCTAGGTCTTAGCAGAGGTAAGGGCACATTACATTAGCCTGTAGGCGACGTCAGTCTAACCCTGAGCCAAGCTTCACCAGTCAGGATGGCTGAGCGGTCTAAGGCGCTGCGTTCAGGTCGCAGTCTCCTCTGGAGGTGTGGGTTCGAATCCCACTTCTGACAGCTCCTAGGTTTTTCTTTACTAACCTTCATGTTAGCAACATGAAGGACTTAGCAGAGTAGGCCTTAGCAGAGTTATGGGCACATTAGACTAGCCTGTGGACGCCGTCAGTCAAACACTGAGCCAAGCTTCACCAGTCAGGATGGCCGAGCGGTCTAAGGCGCTGCGTTAAGGTCGCAGTCTCCTCTGGAGGCGTGGGTTCAAATCCCACTTCTGACAGCTACTAGGTTTTTCTTTACTATCCCTTATGTTCTACCGCTTGTCTTCAGCATGTAGGCCTTAGCAGAGTTATGAGCACATTAGATTAGCCTGTGGACGCCGTCAGTCTAACCCGGTCTAAGGCGCTGCGTTTAGGCCGCAGTCTCTCCTCGAGGCGTGGGTTCGAATCCCACTTCTGACAGTTTTCTTTGCTTACGTTCATGTTCTTCTGCTTGCCTATCGCTAAACCTCTAGCACAAAAAACAAATTGTGTTCTTACCACCAAAAAAGGCTCCATAGCTCAGGGGTTAGAGCACTGGTCTTGTAAACCAGGGGTCGCGAGTTCAAATCTCGCTGGGGCCTTCCCTGCAAGTGTTGGCGACGGTATCTCACATAGTAATGTAATAAGAATTTTCCTCAAAAGTTCCAAGGAAATATAACAGTGTAAGCCGTTCAAGACATCTAGATTACTTTCTAGAAACACTCACTTTCTAATTGTGCATCAAAGGAAATGTGCTTTTGTAGCAAATGGCCATCTCTTGTTAACACCAAGGCACTCTCTTTCTGCGTGTCCTTTTATTAAATCACTACTTTGCACTTTTGACATCTGGCTTGGTTTTTTCCTCCCAACGCATTGGAACTGACGAAGGTAGCAAGGAATGGTAACAAGGGTAAAGCTCCTTCTTTTACAATTTCTCCATCATGTAACCTTCAGCAACAGAACATCAACATGAACCCAGCATGTTGACATCTAGGTCTTAGCAGAGGTAAGGGCACATTACATTAGCCTGTAGGCGACGTCAGTCTAACCCTGAGCCAAGCTTCACCAGTCAGGATGGCCGAGCGGTCTAAGGCGCTGCGTTCAGGTCGCAGTCTCCTCTGGAGGTGTGGGTTCGAATCCCACTTCTGACAGCTCCTAGGTTTTTCTTTACTAACCTTCATGTTAGCAACATGAAGGACTTAGCAGAGTAGGCCTTAGCAGAGTTATGGGCACATTAGACTAGCCTGTGGACGCCGTCAGTCAAACACTGAGCCAAGCTTCACCAGTCAGGATGGCCGAGCGGTCTAAGGCGCTGCGTTAAGGTCGCAGTCTCCTCTGGAGGCGTGGGTTCAAATCCCACTTCTGACAGCTACTAGGTTTTTCTTTACTATCCCTTATGTTCTACCGCTTGTCTTCAGCATGTAGGCCTTAGCAGAGTTATGAGCACATTAGATTAGCCTGTGGACGCCGTCAGTCTAACCCAGTCTAACCCGGTCTAAGGCGCTGCGTTTAGGCCGCAGTCTCTCCTCGAGGCGTGGGTTCGAATCCCACTTCTGACAGTTTTCTTTGCTTACGTTCATGTTCTTCTGCTTGCCTATCGCTAAACCTCTAGCACAAAAAACAAATTGTGTTCCTACCACCAAAAAAGGCTCCATAGCTCAGGGGTTAGAGCACTGGTCTTGTAAACCAGGGGTCGCGAGTTCAAATCTCGCTGGGGCCTTCCCTGCAAGTGTTGGCGACGGTATCTCACATAGTAATGTAATAAGAATTTTCCTCAAAAGTTCCAAGGAAATATAACAGTGTAAGCCGTTCAAGACATCTAGATTACTTTCTAGAAACACTCACTTTCTAATTGTGCATCAAAGGAAATGTGCTTTTGTAGCAAATGGCCATCTCTTGTTAACACCAAGGCACTCTCTTTCTGCGTGTCCTTTTATTAAATCACTACTTTGCACTTTTGACATCTGGCTTGGTTTTTTCCTCCCAACGCATTGGAACTGACGAAGGTAGCAAGGAATGGTAACAAGGGTAAAGCTCCTTCTTTTACAATTTCTCCATCATGTAACCTTCAGCAACAGAACATCAACATGAACCCAGCATGTTGACATCTAGGTCTTAGCAGAGGTAAGGGCACATTACATTAGCCTGTAGGCGACGTCAGTCTAACCCTGAGCCAAGCTTCACCAGTCAGGATGGCCGAGCGGTCTAAGGCGCTGCGTTCAGGTCGCAGTCTCCTCTGGAGGTGTGGGTTCGAATCCCACTTCTGACAGCTCCTAGGTTTTTCTTTACTAACCTTCATGTTAGCAACATGAAGGACTTAGCAGAGTAGGCCTTAGCAGAGTTATGGCCACATTAGACTAGCCTGTGGACGCCGTCAGTCAAACACTGAGCCAAGCTTCCCCAGTCAGGATGGCCGAGCGGTCTAAGGCGCTGCGTTAAGGTCGCAGTCTCCTCTGGAGGCGTGGGTTCAAATCCCACTTCTGACAGCTACTAGGTTTTTCTTTACTATCCCTTATGTTCTACCGCTTGTCTTCAGCATGTAGGCCTTAGCAGAGTTATGGGCACATTAGATTAGCCTGTGGACGCCGTCAGTCTAACCCTGAGCCAAGCTTCGCCAGTCAGGATGGCCGAGCGGTCTAAGGCGCTGCGTTTAGGCCGCAGTCTCTCCTCGAGGCGTGGGTTCGAATCCCACTTCTGACAGTTTTCTTTGCTTACGTTCATGTTCTTCTGCTTGCCTATCGCTAAACCTCTAGCACAAAAAACAAATTGTGTTCCTACCACCAAAAAAGGCTCCATAGCTCAGGGGTTAGAGCACTGGTCTTGTAAACCGGGGGTCGCGAGTTCAAATCTCGCTGGGGCCTTCCCTGCAAGTGTTGACGACGGTATCTCACATAGTAACGTAATAAGAATTTTCCTCAAAAGTTCCAAGGAAATATAACAGTGTAAACCGTTCAAGACATCTAGATTACTTTCTAGAAACACTCACTTTCTAATTGTGCATCAAAGGAAATGTGCTTTTGTAGCAAATGGCCATCTCTTGTTAACACCAAGGCACTCTCTTTCTGCGTGTCCTTTTATTAAATCACTACTTTGCACTTTTGACATCTGGCTTGGTTTTTTCCTCCCAACGCATTGGAACTGACGAAGGTAGCAAGGAATGGTAACAAGGGTAAAGCTCCTTCTTTTACAATTTCTCCATCATGTAACCTTCAGCAACAGAACATCAACATGAACCCAGCATGTTGACATCTAGGTCTTAGCAGAGGTAAGGGCACATTACATTAGCCTGTAGGCGACGTCAGTCTAACCCTGAGCCAAGCTTCACCAGTCAGGATGGCCGAGCGGTCTAAGGCGCTGCGTTCAGGTCGCAGTCTCCTCTGGAGGTGTGGGTTCGAATCCCACTTCTGACAGCTCCTAGGTTTTTCTTTACTAACCTTCATGTTAGCAACATGAAGGACTTAGCAGAGTAGGCCTTAGCAGAGTTATGGCCACATTAGACTAGCCTGTGGACGCCGTCAGTCAAACACTGAGCCAAGCTTCCCCAGTCAGGATGGCCGAGCGGTCTAAGGCGCTGCGTTAAGGTCGCAGTCTCCTCTGGAGGCGTGGGTTCAAATCCCACTTCTGACAGCTACTAGGTTTTTCTTTACTATCCCTTATGTTCTACCGCTTGTCTTCAGCATGTAGGCCTTAGCAGAGTTATGGGCACATTAGATTAGCCTGTGGACGCCGTCAGTCTAACCCTGAGCCAAGCTTCGCCAGTCAGGATGGCCGAGCGGTCTAAGGCGCTGCGTTTAGGCCGCAGTCTCTCATCGAGGCGTGGGTTCGAATCCCACTTCTGACAGTTTTCTTTGCTTACGTTCATGTTCTTCTGCTTGCCTATCGCTAAACCTCTAGCACAAAAAACAAATTGTGTTCCTACCACCAAAAAAGGCTCCATAGCTCAGGGGTTAGAGCACTGGTCTTGTAAACCGGGGGTCGCGAGTTCAAATCTCGCTGGGGCCTTCCCTGCAAGTGTTGACGACGGTATCTCACATAGTAACGTAATAAGAATTTTCCTCAAAAGTTCCAAGGAAATATAACAGTGTAAACCGTTCAAGACATCTAGATTACTTTCTAGAAACACTCACTTTCTAATTGTGCATCAAAGGAAATGTGCTTTTGTAGCAAATGGCCATCTCTTGTTAACACCAAGGCACTCTCTTTCTGCGTGTCCTTTTATTAAATCACTACTTTGCACTTTTGACATCTGGCTTGGTTTTTTCCTCCCAACGCATTGGAACTGACGAAGGTAGCAAGGAATGGTAACAAGGGTAAAGCTCCTTCTTTTACAATTTCTCCATCATGTAACCTTCAGCAACAGAACATCAACATGAACCCAGCATGTTGACATCTAGGTCTTAGCAGAGGTAAGGGCACATTACATTAGCCTGTAGGCGACGTCAGTCTAACCCTGAGCCAAGCTTCACCAGTCAGGATGGCCGAGCGGTCTAAGGCGCTGCGTTCAGGTCGCAGTCTCCTCTGGTGGTGTGGGTTCGAATCCCAC
>NW_028120028.1:175000-185000 GCF_965119305.1 Pelophylax lessonae | reverse complement strand
GAATCCCACTTCTGACAGCTCCTAGGTTTTTCTTTACTAACCTTCATGTTAGCAACATGAAGGACTTAGCAGAGTAGGCCTTAGCAGAGTTATGGGCACATTAGACTAGCCTGTGGACGCCGTCAGTCAAACACTGAGCCAAGCTTCACCAGTCAGGATGGCCGAGCGGTCTAAGGCGCTGCGTTAAGGTCGCAGTCTCCTCTGGAGGCGTGGGTTCAAATCCCACTTCTGACAGCTACTAGGTTTTTCTTTACTATCCCTTATGTTCTACCGCTTGTCTTCAGCATGTAGGCCTTAGCAGAGTTATGAGCACATTAGATTAGCCTGTGGACGCCGTCAGTCTAACCCAGTCTAACCCGGTCTAAGGCGCTGCGTTTAGGCCGCAGTCTCTCCTCGAGGCGTGGGTTCGAATCCCACTTCTGACAGTTTTCTTTGCTTACGTTCATGTTCTTCTGCTTGCCTATCGCTAAACCTCTAGCACAAAAAACAAATTGTGTTCCTACCACCAAAAAAGGCTCCATAGCTCAGGGGTTAGAGCACTGGTCTTGTAAACCAGGGGTCGCGAGTTCAAATCTCGCTGGGGCCTTCCCTGCAAGTGTTGGCGACGGTATCTCACATAGTAATGTAATAAGAATTTTCCTCAAAAGTTCCAAGGAAATATAACAGTGTAAGCCGTTCAAGACATCTAGATTACTTTCTAGAAACACTCACTTTCTAATTGTGCATCAAAGGAAATGTGCTTTTGTAGCAAATGGCCATCTCTTGTTAACACCAAGGCACTCTCTTTCTGCGTGTCCTTTTATTAAATCACTACTTTGCACTTTTGACATCTGGCTTGGTTTTTTCCTCCCAACGCATTGGAACTGACGAAGGTAGCAAGGAATGGTAACAAGGGTAAAGCTCCTTCTTTTACAATTTCTCCATCATGTAACCTTCAGCAACAGAACATCAACATGAACCCAGCATGTTGACATCTAGGTCTTAGCAGAGGTAAGGGCACATTACATTAGCCTGTAGGCGACGTCAGTCTAACCCTGAGCCAAGCTTCACCAGTCAGGATGGCCGAGCGGTCTAAGGCGCTGCGTTCAGGTCGCAGTCTCCTCTGGAGGTGTGTGTTCGAATCCCACTTCTGACAGCTCCTAGGTTTTTCTTTACTAACCTTCATGTTAGCAACATGAAGGACTTAGCAGAGTAGGCCTTAGCAGAGTTATGGCCACATTAGACTAGCCTGTGGACGCCGTCAGTCAAACACTGAGCCAAGCTTCACCAGTCAGGATGGCCGAGCGGTCTAAGGCGCTGCGTTAAGGTCGCAGTCTCCTCTGGAGGCGTGGGTTCAAATCCCACTTCTGACAGCTGCTAGGTTTTTCTTTACTATCCCTTATGTTCTACCGCTTGTCTTCAGCATGTAGGCCTTAGCAGAGTTATGGGCACATTAGATTAGCCTGTGGACGCCGTCAGTCTAACCCTGAGCCAAGCTTCACCAGTCAGGATGGCCGAGCGGTCTAAGGCGCTGCGTTTAGGCCGCAGTCTCTCCTCGAGGCGTGGGTTCGAATCCCACTTCTGACAGTTTTCTTTGCTTACGTTCATGTTCTTCTGCTTGCCTATCGCTAAACCTCTAGCACAAAAAACAAATTGTGTTCCTACCACCAATAAAGGCTCCATAGCTCAGGTGTTAGAGCACTGGTCTTGTAAACCAGGGGTCGCGAGTTCAAATTCTCGCTGGGGCCTGGGGTCTTGTAAACCAGGGGTCGCGAGTTCAAATCTCGCTGGGGCCTTCCCTGCCAGTGTTAGCGACGGTATCTCACATAGTAACGTAATAAGAATTTTCCTCAAAAGTTCCAAGGAAATATAACAGTGTAAACCGTTCAAGACATCTAGATTACTTTCTAGAAACACTCACTTTCTAATTGTGCATCAAAGGAAATGTGCTTTTGTAGCAAATGGCCATCTCTTGTTAACACCAAGGCACTCTCTTTCTGCGTGTCCTTTTATTAAATCACTACTTTGCACTTTTGACATCTGGCTTGGTTTTTTCCTCCCAACGCATTGGAACTGACGAAGGTAGCAAGGAATGGTAACAAGGGTAAAGCTCCTTCTTTTACAATTTCTCCATCATGTAACCTTCAGCAACAGAACCTCAACATGAACCCAGCATGTTGACATCTAGGCCTTAGCAGAGGTAAGGGCACATTACATTAGCCTGTAGGCGACGTCAGTCTAACCCTGAGCCAAGCTTCACCAGTCAGGATGGCCGAGCGGTCTAAGGCGCTGCGTTCAGGTCGCAGTCTCCTCTGGAGGCGTGGGTTCGAATCCCACTTCTGACAGCTCCTAGGTTTTTCTTTACTAACCTTCATGTTAGCAACATGAAGGACTTAGCAGAGTAGGCCTTAGCAGAGTTATGGGCACATTAGACTAGCCTGTGGACGCCGTCAGTCAAACACTGAGCCAAGCTTCACCAGTCAGGATGGCCGAGCGGTCTAAGGCGCTGCGTTAAGGTCGCAGTCTCCTCTGGAGGCGTGGGTTCAAATCCCACTTCTGACAGCTACTAGGTTTTTCTTTACTATCCCTTATGTTCTACCGCTTGTCTTCAGCATGTAGGCCTTAGCAGAGTTATGGGCACATTAGATTAGCCTGTGGACGCCGTCAGTCTAACCCAGTCTAACCCGTTCTAAGGCGCTGCGTTTAGGCCGCAGTCTCTCCTCGAGGCGTGGGTTCGAATCCCACTTCTGACAGTTTTCTTTGCTTACGTTCATGTTCTTCTGCTTGCCTATCGCTAAACCTCTAGCACAAAAAACAAATTGTGTTCCTACCACCAAAAAAGGCTCCATAGCTCAGGGGTTAGAGCACTGATCTTGTAAACCAGGGGTCGTGAGTTCAAATCTCGCTGGGGCCTTCCCTGCAAGTGTTGGCGACGGTATCTCACATAGTAACGTAATAAGAATTTTCCTCAAAAGTTCCAAGGAAATATAACAGTGTAAACCGTTCAAGACATCTAGATTACTTTCTAGAAACACTCACTTTCTAATTGTGCATCAAAGGAAATGTGCTTTTGTAGCAAATGGCCATCTCTTGTTAACACCAAGGCACTCTCTTTCTGCGTGTCCTTTTATTAAATCACTACTTTGCACTTTTGACATCTGGCTTGGTTTTTTCCTCCCAACGCATTGGAACTGACGAAGGTAGCAAGGAATGGTAACAAGGGTAAAGCTCCTTCTTTTACAATTTCTCCATCATGTAACCTTCAGCAACAGAACATCAACATGAACCCAGCATGTTGACATCTAGGCCTTAGCAGAGGTAAGGGCACATTACATTAGCCTGTAGGCGACGTCAGTCTGACCCTGAGCCAAGCTTCACCAGTCAGGATGGCCGAGCGGTCTAAGGCGCTGCGTTCAGGTCGCAGTCTCCTCTGGAGGCGTGGGTTCGAATCCCACTTCTGACAGCTCCTAGGTTTTTCTTTACTAACCTTCATGTTAGCAACATGAAGGACTAAGCAGAGTAGGCCTTAGCAGAGTTATGGCCACATTAGACTAGCCTGTGGACGCCGTCAGTCAAACACTGAGCCAAGCTTCACCAGTCAGGATGGCCGAGCGGTCTAAGGCGCTGCGTTAAGGTCGCAGTCTCCTCTGGAGGCGTGGGTTCAAATCCCACTTCTGACAGCTGCTAGGTTTTTCTTTACTATCCCTTATGTTCTACCGCTTGTCTTCAGCATGTAGGCCTTAGCAGAGTTATGGGCACATTAGATTAGCCTGTGGACGCCGTCAGTCTAACCCTGAGCCAAGCTTCACCAGTCAGGATGGCCGAGCGGTCTAAGGCGCTGCGTTTAGGCCGCAGTCTCTCCTCGAGGCGTGGGTTCGAATCCCACTTCTGACAGTTTTCTTTGCTTACGTTCATGTTCTTCTGCTTGCCTATCGCTAAACCTCTAGCACAAAAAACAAATTGTGTTCCTACCACCAATAAAGGCTCCATAGCTCAGGTGTTAGAGCACTGGTCTTGTAAACCAGGGGTCGCGAGTTCAAATCTCGCTGGGGCCTGGGGTCTTGTAAACCAGGGGTCGCGAGTTCAAATCTCGCTGGGGCCTTCCCTGCCAGTGTTAGCGACGGTATCTCACATAGTAACGTAATAAGAATTTTCCTCAAAAGTTCCAAGGAAATATAACAGTGTAAACCGTTCAAGACATCTAGATTACTTTCTAGAAACACTCACTTTCTAATTGTGCATCAAAGGAAATGTGCTTTTGTAGCAAATGGCCATCTCTTGTTAACACCAAGGCACTCTCTTTCTGCGTGTCCTTTTATTAAATCACTACTTTGCACTTTTGACATCTGGCTTGGTTTTTTCCTCCCAACGCATTGGAACTGACGAAGGTAGCAAGGAATGGTAACAAGGGTAAAGCTCCTTCTTTTACAATTTCTCCATCATGTAACCTTCAGCAACAGAACATCAACATGAACCCAGCATGTTGACATCTAGGTCTTAGCAGAGGTAAGGGCACATTACATTAGCCTGTAGGCGACGTCAGTCTAACCCTGAGCCAAGCTTCACCAGTCAGGATGGCCGAGCGGTCTAAGGCGCTGCGTTCAGGTCGCAGTCTCCTCTGGAGGCGTGGGTTCGAATCCCACTTCTGACAGCTCCTAGGTTTTTCTTTACTAACCTTCATGTTAGCAACATGAAGGACTTAGCAGAGTAGGCCTTAGCAGAGTTATGGCCACATTAGACTAGCCTGTGGACGCCGTCAGTCAAACACTGAGCCAAGCTTCACCAGTCAGGATGGCCGAGCGGTCTAAGGCGCTGCGTTAAGGTCGCAGTCTCCTCTGGAGGCGTGGGTTCAAATCCCACTTCTGACAGCTACTAGGTTTTTCTTTACTATCCCTTATGTTCTACCGCTTGTCTTCAGCATGTAGGCCTTAGCAGAGTTATGGGCACATTAGATTAGCCTGTGGACGCCGTCAGTCTAACCCTGAGCCAAGCTTCACCAGTCAGGATGGCCGAGCGGTCTAAGGCGCTGCGTTTAGGCCGCAGTCTCTCCTCGAGGCGTGGGTTCGAATCCCACTTCTGACAGTTTTCTTTGCTTACGTTCATGTTCTTCTGCTTGCCTATCGCTAAACCTCTAGCACAAAAAACAAATTGTGTTCCTACCACCAAAAAAGGCTCCATAGCTCAGGGGTTAGAGCACTGGTCTTGTAAACCAGGGGTCGCGAGTTCAAATCTCGCTGGGGCCTTCCCTGCCAGTGTTGGCGACGGTACCTCACATAGTAACGTAATAAGAATTTTCCTCAAAAGTTCCAAGGAAATATAACAGTGTAAACCGTTCAAGACATCTAGATTACTTTCTAGAAACACTCACTTTCTAATTGTGCATCAAAGGAAATGTGCTTTTGTAGCAAATGGCCATCTCTTGTTAACACCAAGGCACTCTCTTTCTGCGTGTCCTTTTATTAAATCACTACTTTGCACTTTTGACATCTGGCTTGGTTTTTTCCTCCCAACGCATTGGAACTGACGAAGGTAGCAAGGAATGGTAACAAGGGTAAAGCTCCTTCTTTTACAATTTCTCCATCATGTAACCTTCAGCAACAGAACATCAACATGAACCCAGCATGTTGACATCTAGGTCTTAGCAGAGGAAAGGGCACATTACATTAGCCTGTAGGCGACGTCAGTCTAACCCTGAGCCAAGCTTCACCAGTCAGGATGGCCGAGCGGTCTAAGGCGCTGCGTTCAGGTCGCAGTCTCCTCTGGAGGCGTGGGTTCAAATCCCACTTCTGACAGCTCCTAGGTTTTTCTTTACTAACCTTCATGTTAGCAACATGAAGGACTTAGCAGAGTAGGCCTTAGCAGAGTTATGGCCACATTAGACTAGCCTGTGGACGCCGTCAGTCAAACACTGAGCCAAGCTTCACCAGTCAGGATGGCCGAGCGGTCTAAAGCGCTGCGTTAAGGTCGCAGTCTCCTCTGGAGGCGTGGGTTCAAATCCCACTTCTGACAGCTACTAGGTTTTTCTTTACTATCCCTTATGTTCTACCGCTTGTCTTCAGCATGTAGGCCTTAGCAGAGTTATGGGCACATTAGATTAGCCTGTGGACGCCGTCAGTCTAACCCTGAGCCAAGCTTCACCAGTCAGGATGGCCGAGCGGTCTAAGGCGCTGCGTTTAGGCCGCAGTCTCTCCTCGAGGTGTGGGTTCGAATCCCACTTCTGACAGTTTTCTTTGCTTACGTTCATGTTCTTCTGCTTGCCTATCGCTAAACCTCTAGCACAAAAAACAAATTGTGTTCCAACCACCAAAAAACGCTCCATAGCTCAGGGGTTAGAGCACTGGTCTTGTAAACCAGGGGTCGCGATTTCAAATCTCGCTGGGGCCTTCCCTGCAAGTGTTGGCGACGGGATCTCACATAGTAACGTAATAAGAATTTTCCTCAAAAGTTCCAAGGAAATATAACAGTGTAAACCGTTCAAGACATCTAGATTACTTTCTAGAAACACTCACTTTCTAATTGTGCATCAAAGGAAATGTGCTTTTGTAGCAAATGGCCATCTCTTGTTAACACCAAGGCACTCTCTTTCTGCGTGTCCTTTTATTAAATCACTACTTTGCACTTTTGACATCTGGCTTGGTTTTTTCCTCCCAACGCATTGGAACTGACGAAGGTAGCAAGGAATGGTAACAAGGGTAAAGCTCCTTCTTTTACAATTTCTCCATCATGTAACCTTCAGCAACAGAACATCAACATGAACCCAGCATGTTGACATCTAGGCCTTAGCAGAGGTAAGGGCACATTACATTAGCCTGTAGGCGACGTCAGTCTAACCCTGAGCCAAGCTTCACCAGTCAGGATGGCCGAGCGGTCTAAGGCGCTGCGTTCAGGTCGCAGTCTCCTCTGGAGGCGTGGGTTCGAATCCCACTTCTGACAGCTCCTAGGTTTTTCTTTACTAACCTTCATGTTAGCAACATGAAGGACTTAGCAGAGTAGGCCTTAGCAGAGTTATGGCCACATTACATTAGCCTGTAGGCGACGTCAATCTAACCCTGAGCAAAGCTTCACCAGTCAGGATGGCCGAGCGGTCTAAAGCGCTGCGTTAAGGTCGCAGTCTCCTCTGGAGGCGTGGGTTCAAATCCCACTTCTGACAGCTACTAGGTTTTTCTTTACTATCCCTTATGTTCTACCGCTTGTCTTCAGCATGTAGGCCTTAGCAGAGTTATGGGCACATTAGATTAGCCTGTGGACGCCGTCAGTCTAACCCTGAGCCAAGCTTCACCAGTCAGGATGGCCGAGCGGTCTAAGGCGCTGCGTTTAGGCCGCAGTCTCTCCTCGAGGTGTGGGTTCGAATCCCACTTCTGACAGTTTTCTTTGCTTACGTTCATGTTCTTCTGCTTGCCTATCGCTAAACCTCTAGCACAAAAAACAAATTGTGTTCCAACCACCAAAAAAGGCTCCATAGCTCAGGGGTTAGAGCACTGGTCTTGTAAACCAGGGGTCGCGAGTTCAAATCTCGCTGGGGCCTTCCCTGCAAGTGTTGGCGACGGGATCTCACATAGTAACGTAATAAGAATTTTCCTCAAAAGTTCCAAGGAAATATAACAGTGTAAACCGTTCAAGACATCTACATTACTTTCTAGAAACACTCACTTTCTAATTGTGCATCAAAGGAAATGTGCTTTTGTAGCAAATGGCCATCTCTTGTTAACACCAAGGCACTCTCTTTCTGCGTGTCCTTTTATTAAATCACTACTTTGCACTTTTGACATCTGGCTTGGTTTTTTCCTCCCAACGCATTGGAACTGACGAAGGTAGCAAGGAATGGTAACAAGGGTAAAGCTCCTTCTTTTACAATTTCTCCATCATGTAACCTTCAGCAACAGAACATCAACATGAACCCAGCATGTTGACATCTAGGCCTTAGCAGAGGTAAGGGCACATTACATTAGCCTGTAGGCGACGTCAGTCTAACCCTGAGCCAAGCTTTACCAGTCAGGATGGCCGAGCGGTCTAAGGCGCTGCGTTCAGGTCGCAGTCTCCTCTGGAGGCGTGGGTTCGAATCCCACTTCTGACAGCTCCTAGGTTTTTCTTTACTAACCTTCATGTTAGCAACATGAAGGACTTAGCAGAGTAGGCCTTAGCAGAGTTATGGCCACATTACATTAGCCTGTAGGCGACGTCAGTCTAACCCTGAGCCAAGCTTCACCAGTCAGGATGGCTGAGCGGTCTAAGGCGCTGCGTTCAGGTCGCAGTCTCCTCTGGAGGCGTGGGTTCGAATCCCACTTCTGACAGCTCCTAGGTTTTTCTTTACTAACCTTCATGTTAGCAACATGAAGGACTTAGCAGAGTAGGCCTTAGCAGAGTTATGGGCACATTAGACTAGCCTGTGGACGCCGTCAGTCAAACACTGAGCCAAGCTTCACCAGTCAGGATGGCCGAGCGGTCTAAGGCGCTGCGTTAAGGTCGCAGTCTCCTCTGGAGGCGTGGGTTCAAATCCCACTTCTGACAGCTCCTAGGTTTTTCTTTACTAACCTTCATGTTAGCAACATGAAGGACTTAGCAGAGTAGGCCTTAGCAGAGTTATGGCCACATTAGACTAGCCTGTGGACGCCGTCAGTCAAACACTGAGCCAAGCTTCACCAGTCAGGATGGCCGAGCGGTCTAAAGCGCTGCGTTAAGGTCGCAGTCTCCTCTGGAGGCGTGGGTTCAAATCCCACTTCTGACAGCTACTAGGTTTTTCTTTACTATCCCTTATGTTCTACCGCTTGTCTTCAGCATGTAGGCCTTAGCAGAGTTATGGGCACATTAGATTAGCCTGTGGACGCCGTCAGTCTAACCCTGAGCCAAGCTTCACCAGTCAGGATGGCCGAGCGGTCTAAGGCGCTGCGTTTAGGCCGCAGTCTCTCCTCGAGGTGTGGGTTCGAATCCCACTTCAGACAGTTTTCTTTGCTTACGTTCATGTTCTTCTGCTTGCCTATCGCTAAACCTCTAGCACAAAAAACAAATTGTGTTCCTACCACCAAAAAAGGCTCCATAGCTCAGGGGTTAGAGCACTGGTCTTGTAAACCAGGGGTCGCGAGTTCAAATCTCGCTGGGGCCTTCCCTGCAAGTGTTGGCGACGGGATCTCACATAGTAACGTAATAAGAATTTTCCTCAAAAGTTCCAAGGAAATATAACAGTGTAAACCGTTCAAGACATCTAGATTACTTTCTAGAAACACTCACTTTCTAATTGTGCATCAAAGGAAATGTGCTTTTGTAGCAAATGGCCATCTCTTGTTAACACCAAGGCACTCTCTTTCTGCGTGTCCTTTTATTAAATCACTACTTTGCACTTTTGACATCTGGCTTGGTTTTTTCCTCCCAACGCATTGGAACTGACGAAGGTAGCAAGGAATGGTAACAAGGGTAAAGCTCCTTCTTTTACAATTTCTCCATCATGTAACCTTCAGCAACAGAACATCAACATGAACCCAGCATGTTGACATCTAGGCCTTAGCAGAGGTAAGGGCACATTACATTAGCCTGTAGGCGACGTCAGTCTAACCCTGAGCCAAGCTTCACCAGTCAGGATGGCCGAGCGGTCTAAGGCGCTGCGTTCAGGTCGCAGTCTCCTCTGGAGGCGTGGGTTCGAATCCCACTTCTGACAGCTCCTAGGTTTTTCTTTACTAACCTTCATGTTAGCAACATGAAGGACTTAGCAGAGTAGGCCTTAGCAGAGTTATGGCCACATTACATTAGCCTGTAGGCGACGTCAGTCTAACCCTGAGCCAAGCTTCACCAGTCAGGATGGCCGAGCGGTCTAAAGCGCTGCGTTAAGGTCGCAGTCTCCTCTGGAGGCGTGGGTTCAAATCCCACTTCTGACAGCTACTAGGTTTTTCTTTACTATCCCTTATGTTCTACCGCTTGTCTTCAGCATGTAGGCCTTAGCAGAGTTATGGGCACATTAGATTAGCCTGTGGACGCCGTCAGTCTAACCCTGAGCCAAGCTTCACCAGTCAGGATGGCCGAGCGGTCTAAG
>NW_028120028.1:142500-172500 GCF_965119305.1 Pelophylax lessonae | reverse complement strand
CGCTGCGTTTAGGCCGCAGTCTCTCCTCGAGGTGTGGGTTCGAATCCCACTTCTGACAGTTTTCTTTGCTTACGTTCATGTTCTTCTGCTTGCCTATCGCTAAACCTCTAGCACAAAAAACAAATTGTGTTCCAACCACCAAAAAAGGCTCCATAGCTCAGGGGTTAGAGCACTGGTCTTGTAAACCAGGGGTCGCGAGTTCAAATCTCGCTGGGGCCTTCCATGCAAGTGTTGGCGACGGTATCTCACGTAGTAACGTAATAAGAATTTTCCTCAAAAGTTCCAAGGAAATATAACAGTGTAAACCGTTCAAGACATCTAGATTACTTTCTAGAAACACTCACTTTCTAATTGTGCATCAAAGGAAATGTGCTTTTGTAGCAAATGGCCATCTCTTGTTAACACCAAGGCACTCTCTTTCTGCGTGTCCTTTTATTAAATCACTACTTTGCACTTTTGACATCTGGCTTGGTTTTTTCCTCCCAACGCATTGGAACTGACGAAGGTAGCAAGGAATGGTAACAAGGGTAAAGCTCCTTCTTTTACAATTTCTCCATCATGTAACCTTCAGCAACAGAACATCAACATGAACCCAGCATGTTGACATCTAGGTCTTAGCAGAGGTAAGGGCACATTACATTAGCCTGTAGGCGACGTCAGTCTAACCCTGAGCAAAGCTTCACCAGTCAGGATGGCCGAGCGGTCTAAGGCGCTGCGTTCAGGTCGCAGTCTCCTCTGGAGGCGTGGGTTCGAATCCCACTTCTGACAGCTCCTAGGTTTTTCTTTACTAACCTTCATGTTAGCAACATGAAGGACTTAGCAGAGTAGGCCTTAGCAGAGTTATGGCCACATTAGACTAGCCTGTGGACGCCGTCATTAGCCTGTAGGCGACGTCAGTCTAACCCTGAGCCAAGCTTCACCAGTCAGGATGGCCGAGCGGTCTAAGGCGCTGCGTTCAGGTCGCAGTCTCCTCTGGAGGCGTGGGTTCGAATCCCACTTCTGACAGCTCCTAGGTTTTTCTTTACTAACCTTCATGTTAGCAACATGAAGGACTTAGCAGAGTAGGCCTTAGCAGAGTTATGGGCACATTAGACTAGCCTGTGGACGCCGTCAGTCAAACACTGAGCCAAGCTTCACCAGTCAGGATGGCCGAGCGGTCTAAGGCGCTGCGTTTAGGCCGCAGTCTCTCCTCGAGGCGTGGGTTCGAATCCCACTTCTGACAGTTTTCTTTGCTTACGTTCATGTTCTTCTGCTTGACTATCGCTAAACCTCTAGCACAAAAAACAAATTGTGTTCCTACCACCAAAAAAGGCTCCATATCTCAGGGGTTAGAGCACTGGTCTTGTAAACCAGGGGTCGCGAGTTCAAATCTCGCTGGGGCCTTCCCTGCAAGTGTTGGCGACGGGATCTCACATAGTAACGTAATAAGAATTTTCCTCAAAAGTTCCAAGGAAATATAACAGTGTAAACCGTTCAAGACATCTAGATTACTTTCTAGAAACACTCACTTTCTAATTGTGCATCAAAGGAAATGTGCTTTTGTAGCAAATGGCCATCTCTTGTTAACACCAAGGCACTCTCTTTCTGCGTGTCCTTTTATTAAATCACTACTTTGCACTTTTGACATCTGGCTTGGTTTTTTCCTCCCAACGCATTGGAACTGACGAAGGTAGCAAGGAATGGTAACAAGGGTAAAGCTCCTTCTTTTACAATTTCTCCATCATGTAACCTTCAGCAACAGAACATCAACATGAACCCAGCATGTTGACATCTAGGCCTTAGCAGAGGTAAGGGCACATTACATTAGCCTGTAGGCGACGTCAGTCTAACCCTGAGCCAAGCTTCACCAGTCAGGATGGCCGAGCGGTCTAAGGCGCTGCGTTCAGGTCGCAGTCTCCTCTGGAGGCGTGGGTTCGAATCCCACTTCTGACAGCTCCTAGGTTTTTCTTTACTAACCTTCATGTTAGCAACATGAAGGACTTAGCAGAGTAGGCCTTAGCAGAGTTATGGCCACATTACATTAGCCTGTAGGCGACGTCAGTCTAACCCTGAGCCAAGCTTCACCAGTCAGGATGGCCGAGCGGTCTAAAGCGCTGCGTTAAGGTCGCAGTCTCCTCTGGAGGCGTGGGTTCAAATCCCACTTCTGACAGCTACTAGGTTTTTCTTTACTATCCCTTATGTTCTACCGCTTGTCTTCAGCATGTAGGCCTTAGCAGAGTTATGGGCACATTAGATTAGCCTGTGGACGCCGTCAGTCTAACCCTGAGCCAAGCTTCACCAGTCAGGATGGCCGAGCGGTCTAAGGCGCTGCGTTTAGGCCGCAGTCTCTCCTCGAGGTGTGGGTTCGAATCCCACTTCTGACAGTTTTCTTTGCTTACGTTCATGTTCTTCTGCTTGCCTATCGCTAAACCTCTAGCACAAAAAACAAATTGTGTTCCAACCACCAAAAAAGGCTCCATAGCTCAGGGGTTAGAGCACTGGTCTTGTAAACCAGGGGTCGCGAGTTCAAATCTCGCTGGGGCCTTCCCTGCAAGTGTTGGCGACGGGATCTCACATAGTAACGTAATAAGAATTTTCCTCAAAAGTTCCAAGGAAATATAACAGTGTAAACCGTTCAAGACATCTAGATTACTTTCTAGAAACACTCACTTTCTAATTGTGCATCAAAGGAAATGTGCTTTTGTAGCAAATGGCCATCTCTTGTTAACACCAAGGCACTCTCTTTCTGCGTGTCCTTTTATTAAATCACTACTTTGCACTTTTGACATCTGGCTTGGTTTTTTCCTCCCAACGCATTGGAACTGACGAAGGTAGCAAGGAATGGTAACAAGGGTAAAGCTCCTTCTTTTACAATTTCTCCATCATGTAACCTTCAGCAACAGAACATCAACATGAACCCAGCATGTTGACATCTAGGCCTTAGCAGAGGTAAGGGCACATTACATTAGCCTGTAGGCGACGTCAGTCTAACCCTGAGCCAAGCTTTACCAGTCAGGATGGCCGAGCGGTCTAAGGCGCTGCGTTCAGGTCGCAGTCTCCTCTGGAGGCGTGGGTTCGAATCCCACTTCTGACAGCTCCTAGGTTTTTCTTTACTAACCTTCATGTTAGCAACATGAAGGACTTAGCAGAGTAGGCCTTAGCAGAGTTATGGCCACATTACATTAGCCTGTAGGCGACGTCAGTCTAACCCTGAGCCAAGCTTCACCAGTCAGGATGGCCGAGCGGTCTAAGGCGCTGCGTTCAGGTCGCAGTCTCCTCTGGAGGCGTGGGTTCGAATCCCACTTCTGACAGCTCCTAGGTTTTTCTTTACTAACCTTCATGTTAGCAACATGAAGGACTTAGCAGAGTAGGCCTTAGCAGAGTTATGGGCACATTAGACTAGCCTGTGGACGCCGTCAGTCAAACACTGAGCCAAGCTTCACCAGGCAGGATGGCCGAGCGGTCTAAGGCGCTGCGTTAAGGTCGCAGTCTCCTCTGGAGGCGTGGGTTCAAATCCCACTTCTGACAGCTACTAAATTTTTCTTTACTATCCCTTATGTTCTACCGCTTGTCTTCAGCATGTAGGCCTTAGCAGAGTTATGGGCACATTAGATTAGCCTGTGGACGCCGTCAGTCTAACCCTGAGCCAAGCTTCACCAGTCAGGATGGCCGAGCGGTCTACGGCGCTGCGTTTAGGCCGCAGTCTCTCCTCGAGGTGTGGGTTCGAATCCCACTTCTGACAGTTTTCTTTGCTTACGTTCATGTTCTTCTGCTTGCCTATCGCTAAACCTCTAGCACAAAAAACAAATTGTGTTCCAACCACCAAAAAAGGCTCCATAGCTCAGGGGTTAGAGCACTGGTCTTGTAAACCAGGGGTCGCGAGTTCAAATCTCGCTGGGGCCTTCCATGCAAGTGTTGGCGACGGTATCTCACGTAGTAACGTAATAAGAATTTTCCTCAAAAGTTCCAAGGAAATATAACAGTGTAAACCGTTCAAGACATCTAGATTACTTTCTAGAAACACTCACTTTCTAATTGTGCATCAAAGGAAATGTGCTTTTGTAGCAAATGGCCATCTCTTGTTAACACCAAGGCACTCTCTTTCTGCGTGTCCTTTTATTAAATCACTACTTTGCACTTTTGACATCTGGCTTGGTTTTTTCCTCCCAACGCATTGGAACTGACGAAGGTAGCAAGGAATGGTAACAAGGGTAAAGCTCCTTCTTTTACAATTTCTCCATCATGTAACCTTCAGCAACAGAACATCAACATGAACCCAGCATGTTGACATCTAGGTCTTAGCAGAGGTAAGGGCACATTACATTAGCCTGTAGGCGACGTCAGTCTAACCCTGAGCAAAGCTTCACCAGTCAGGATGGCCGAGCGGTCTAAGGCGCTGCGTTCAGGTCGCAGTCTCCTCTGGAGGCGTGGGTTCGAATCCCACTTCTGACAGCTCCTAGGTTTTTCTTTACTAACCTTCATGTTAGCAACATGAAGGACTTAGCAGAGTAGGCCTTAGCAGAGTTATGGCCACATTAGACTAGCCTGTGGACGCCGTCATTAGCCTGTAGGCGACGTCAGTCTAACCCTGAGCCAAGCTTCACCAGTCAGGATGGCCGAGCGGTCTAAGGCGCTGCGTTCAGGTCGCAGTCTCCTCTGGAGGCGTGGGTTCGAATCCCACTTCTGACAGCTCCTAGGTTTTTCTTTACTAACCTTCATGTTAGCAACATGAAGGACTTAGCAGAGTAGGCCTTAGCAGAGTTATGGGCACATTAGACTAGCCTGTGGACGCCGTCAGTCAAACACTGAGCCAAGCTTCACCAGTCAGGATGGCCGAGCGGTCTAAGGCGCTGCGTTTAGGCCGCAGTCTCTCCTCGAGGCGTGGGTTCGAATCCCACTTCTGACAGTTTTCTTTGCTTACGTTCATGTTCTTCTGCTTGACTATCGCTAAACCTCTAGCACAAAAAACAAATTGTGTTCCTACCACCAAAAAAGGCTCCATATCTCAGGGGTTAGAGCACTGGTCTTGTAAACCAGGGGTCGCGAGTTCAAATCTCGCTGGGGCCTTCCCTGCAAGTGTTGGCGACGGGATCTCACATAGTAACGTAATAAGAATTTTCCTCAAAAGTTCCAAGGAAATATAACAGTGTAAACCGTTCAAGACATCTAGATTACTTTCTAGAAACACTCACTTTCTAATTGTGCATCAAAGGAAATGTGCTTTTGTAGCAAATGGCCATCTCTTGTTAACACCAAGGCACTCTCTTTCTACGTGTCCTTTTATTAAATCACTACTTTGCACTTTTGACATCTGGCTTGGTTTTTTCCTCCCAACGCATTGGAACTGACGAAGGTAGCAAGGAATGGTAACAAGGGTAAAGCTCCTTCTTTTAAAATTTCTCCATCATGTAACCTTCAGCAACAGAGCATCAACATGAACCCAGCATGTTGACATCTAGGCCTTAGCAGAGGTAAGGGCACATTACATTAGCCTGTAGGCGACGTCAGTCTAACCCTGAGCCAAGCTTCACCAGTCAGGATGGCCGAGCGGTCTAAGACGCTGCGTTCAGGTCGCAGTCTCCTCTGGAGGCGTGGGTTCGAATCCCACTTCTGACAGCTCCTAGGTTTTTCTTTACTAACCTTCATGTTAGCAACATGAAGGACTTAGCAGAGTAGGCCTTAGCAGAGTTATGGGCACATTAGACTAGCCTGTGGACGCCGTCAGTCAAACACTGAGCCAAGCTACACCAGTCAGGATGGCCGAGCGGTCTAAGGCGCTGCGTTAAGGTCGCAGTCTCCTCTGGAGGCGTGGGTTCAAATCCCACTTCTGACAGCTACTAGGTTTTTCTTTACTATCCCTTATGTTCTACCGCTTGTCTTCAGCATGTAGGCCTTAGCAGAGTTATGGGCACATTAGATTAGCCTGTGGACGCCGTCAGTCTAACCCTGAGCCAAGCTTCACCAGTCTAACCCTAAGCCAAGCTTCACCAGTCTAACCCTGAGCCAAGCTTCACCAGTCTAAACCTGAGCCAAGCTTCACCAGTCTAACCCTGAGCCAAGCTTCACCAGTCAGGATGGCCGAGCGGTCTAAGGCGCTGTGTTTAGGCCGCAGTCTCTCCTCGAGGCGTGGGTTCGAATCCCACTTCTGACAGTTTTCTTTGCTTATGTTCATGTTCTTCTGCTTGCCTATCGCTAAACCTCTAGCACAAAAAACAAATTGTGTTCCAACCACCAAAAAAGGCTCCATAGCTCAGGGGTTAGAGCACTGGTCTTGTAAACCAGGGGTCGCGAGTTCAAATCTCGCTGGGGCCTTCCCTGCAAGTGTTGGCGACGGGATCTCACATAGTAACGTAATAAGAATTTTCCTCAAAAGTTCCAAGGAAATATAACAGTGTAAACCGTTCAAGACATCTAGATTACTTTCTAGAAACACTCACTTTCTAATTGTGCATCAAAGGAAATGTGCTTTTGTAGCAAATGGCCATCTCTTGTTAACACCAAGGCACTCTCTTTCTACGTGTCCTTTTATTAAATCACTACTTTGCACTTTTGACATCTGGCTTGGTTTTTTCCTCCCAACGCATTGGAACTGACGAAGGTAGCAAGGAATGGTAACAAGGGTAAAGCTCCTTCTTTTAAAATTTCTCCATCATGTAACCTTCAGCAACAGAGCATCAACATGAACCCAGCATGTTGACATCTAGGCCTTAGCAGAGGTAAGGGCACATTACATTAGCCTGTAGGCGACGTCAGTCTAACCCTGAGCCAAGCTTCACCAGTCAGGATGGCCGAGCGGTCTAAGACGCTGCGTTCAGGTCGCAGTCTCCTCTGGAGGCGTGGGTTCGAATCCCACTTCTGACAGCTCCTAGGTTTTTCTTTACTAACCTTCATGTTAGCAACATGAAGGACTTAGCAGAGTAGGCCTTAGCAGAGTTATGGGCACATTAGACTAGCCTGTGGACGCTGTCAGTCAAACACTGAGCCAAGCTACACCAGTCAGGATGGCCGAGCGGTCTAAGGCGCTGCGTTAAGGTCGCAGTCTCCTCTGGAGGCGTGGGTTCAAATCCCACTTCTGACAGCTACTAGGTTTTTCTTTACTATCCCTTATGTTCTACCGCTTGTCTTCAGCGTGTAGGCCTTAGCAGAGTTATGGGCACATTAGATTAGCCTGTGGACGCCGTCAGTCTAACCCTGAGCCAAGCTTCACCAGTCTAACCCTGAGCCAAGCTTCACCAGTCTAACCCTGAGCCAAGCTTCACCAGTCTAACCCTGAGCCAAGCTTCACCAGTCAGGATGGCCGAGCGGTCTAAGGCGCTGTGTTTAGGCCGCAGTCTCTCCTCGAGGCGTGGGTTCGAATCCCACTTCTGACAGTTTTCTTTGCTTACGTTCATGTTCTTCTGCTTGCCTATCGCTAAACCTCTAGCACAAAAAACAAATTGTGTTCCAACCACCAAAAAAGGCTCCATAGCTCAGGGGTTAGAGCACTGGTCTTGTAAACCAGGGGTCGCGAGTTCAAATCTCGCTGGGGCCTTCCCTGCAAGTGTTGGCGACGGTATCTCACATAGTAACGTAATAAGAATTTTCCTCAAAAGTTCCAAGGAAATATAACAGTGTAAACCGTTCAAGACATCTAGATTACTTTCTAGAAACACTCACTTTCTAATTGTGCATCAAAGGAAATGTGCTTTTGTAGCAAATGGCCATCTCTTGTTAACACCAAGGCACTCTCTTTCTGCGTGTCCTTTTATTAAATCACTACTTTGCACTTTTGACATCTGGCTTGGTTTTTTCCTCCCAACGCATTGGAACTGACGAAGGTAGCAAGGAATGGTAACAAGGGTAAAGCTCCTTCTTTTACAATTTCTCCATCATGTAACCTTCAGCAACAGAACATCAACATGAACCCAGCATGTTGACATCTAGGTCTTAGCAGAGGTAAGGGCACATTACATTAGCCTGTAGGCGATGTCAGTCTAACCCTGAGCCAAGCTTCACCAGTCAGGATGGCCGAGCGGTCTAAGGCGCTGCGTTTAGGCCGCAGTCTCTCCTCGAGGCGTGGGTTCGAATCCCACTTCTGACAGTTTTCTTTGCTTACGTTCATGTTCTTCTGCTTGCCTATCGCTAAACCTCTAGCACAAAAAACAAATTGTGTTCCTACCACCAAAAAAGGCTCCATAGCTCAGGGGTTAGAGCACTGGTCTTGTAAACCAGGGGTCGCGAGTTCAAATCTCGCTGGGGCCTTCCCTGCAAGTGTTGGCGACGGTATCTCACATAGTAACGTAATAAGAATTTTCCTCAAAAGTTCCAAGGAAATATAACAGTGTAAACCGTTCAAGACATCTAGATTACTTTCTAGAAACACTCACTTTCTAATTGTGCATCAAAGGAAATGTGCTTTTGTAGCAAATGGCCATCTCTTGTTAACACCAAGGCACTCTCTTTCTGCGTGTCCTTTTATTAAATCACTACTTTGCACTTTTGACATCTGGCTTGGTTTTTTCCTCCCAACGCATTGGAACTGACGAAGGTAGCAAGGAATGGTAACAAGGGTAAAGCTCCTTCTTTTACAATTTCTCCATCATGTAACCTTCAGCAACAGAACATCAACATGAACCCAGCATGTTGACATCTAGGCCTTAGCAGAGGTAAGGGCACATTACATTAGCCTGTAGGCGACGTCAGTCTAACCCTGAGCCAAGCTTTACCAGTCAGGATGGCCGAGCGGTCTAAGGCGCTGCGTTCAGGTCGCAGTCTCCTCTGGAGGCGTGGGTTCGAATCCCACTTCTGACAGCTCCTAGGTTTTTCTTTACTAACCTTCATGTTAGCAACATGAAGGACTTAGCAGAGTAGGCCTTAGCAGAGTTATGGCCACATTACATTAGCCTGTAGGCGACGTCAGTCTAACCCTGAGCCAAGCTTCACCAGTCAGGATGGCCGAGCGGTCTAAGGCGCTGCGTTCAGGTCGCAGTCTCCTCTGGAGGCGTGGGTTCGAATCCCACTTCTGACAGCTCCTAGGTTTTTCTTTACTAACCTTCATGTTAGCAACATGAAGGACTTAGCAGAGTAGGCCTTAGCAGAGTTATGGGCACATTAGACTAGCCTGTGGACGCCGTCAGTCAAACACTGAGCCAAGCTTCACCAGTCAGGATGGCCGAGCGGTCTAAGGCGCTGCGTTAAGGTCGCAGTCTCCTCTGGAGGCGTGGGTTCAAATCCCACTTCTGACAGCTACTAAATTTTTCTTTACTATCCCTTATGTTCTACCGCTTGTCTTCAGCATGTAGGCCTTAGCAGAGTTATGGGCACATTAGATTAGCCTGTGGACGCCGTCAGTCTAACCCTGAGCCAAGCTTCACCAGTCAGGATGGCCGAGCGGTCTACGGCGCTGCGTTTAGGCCGCAGTCTCTCCTCGAGGTGTGGGTTCGAATCCCACTTCTGACAGTTTTCTTTGCTTACGTTCATGTTCTTCTGCTTGCCTATCGCTAAACCTCTAGCACAAAAAACAAATTGTGTTCCAACCACCAAAAAAGGCTCCATAGCTCAGGGGTTAGAGCACTGGTCTTGTAAACCAGGGGTCGCGAGTTCAAATCTCGCTGGGGCCTTCCATGCAAGTGTTGGCGACGGTATCTCACGTAGTAACGTAATAAGAATTTTCCTCAAAAGTTCCAAGGAAATATAACAGTGTAAACCGTTCAAGACATCTAGATTACTTTCTAGAAACACTCACTTTCTAATTGTGCATCAAAGGAAATGTGCTTTTGTAGCAAATGGCCATCTCTTGTTAACACCAAGGCACTCTCTTTCTGCGTGTCCTTTTATTAAATCACTACTTTGCACTTTTGACATCTGGCTTGGTTTTTTCCTCCCAACGCATTGGAACTGACGAAGGTAGCAAGGAATGGTAACAAGGGTAAAGCTCCTTCTTTTACAATTTCTCCATCATGTAACCTTCAGCAACAGAACATCAACATGAACCCAGCATGTTGACATCTAGGTCTTAGCAGAGGTAAGGGCACATTACATTAGCCTGTAGGCGACGTCAGTCTAACCCTGAGCAAAGCTTCACCAGTCAGGATGGCCGAGCGGTCTAAGGCGCTGCGTTCAGGTCGCAGTCTCCTCTGGAGGCGTGGGTTCGAATCCCACTTCTGACAGCTCCTAGGTTTTTCTTTACTAACCTTCATGTTAGCAACATGAAGGACTTAGCAGAGTAGGCCTTAGCAGAGTTATGGCCACATTAGACTAGCCTGTGGACGCCGTCATTAGCCTGTAGGCGACGTCAGTCTAACCCTGAGCCAAGCTTCACCAGTCAGGATGGCCGAGCGGTCTAAGGCGCTGCGTTCAGGTCGCAGTCTCCTCTGGAGGCGTGGGTTCGAATCCCACTTCTGACAGCTCCTAGGTTTTTCTTTACTAACCTTCATGTTAGCAACATGAAGGACTTAGCAGAGTAGGCCTTAGCAGAGTTATGGGCACATTAGACTAGCCTGTGGACGCCGTCAGTCAAACACTGAGCCAAGCTTCACCAGTCAGGATGGCCGAGCGGTCTAAGGCGCTGCGTTTAGGCCGCAGTCTCTCCTCGAGGCGTGGGTTCGAATCCCACTTCTGACAGTTTTCTTTGCTTACGTTCATGTTCTTCTGCTTGACTATCGCTAAACCTCTAGCACAAAAAACAAATTGTGTTCCTACCACCAAAAAAGGCTCCATATCTCAGGGGTTAGAGCACTGGTCTTGTAAACCAGGGGTCGCGAGTTCAAATCTCGCTGGGGCCTTCCCTGCAAGTGTTGGCGACGGGATCTCACATAGTAACGTAATAAGAATTTTCCTCAAAAGTTCCAAGGAAATATAACAGTGTAAACCGTTCAAGACATCTAGATTACTTTCTAGAAACACTCACTTTCTAATTGTGCATCAAAGGAAATGTGCTTTTGTAGCAAATGGCCATCTCTTGTTAACACCAAGGCACTCTCTTTCTGCGTGTCCTTTTATTAAATCACTACTTTGCACTTTTGACATCTGGCTTGGTTTTTTCCTCCCAACGCATTGGAACTGACGAAGGTAGCAAGGAATGGTAACAAGGGTAAAGCTCCTTCTTTTACAATTTCTCCATCATGTAACCTTCAGCAACAGAACATCAACATGAACCCAGCATGTTGACATCTAGGCCTTAGCAGAGGTAAGGGCACATTACATTAGCCTGTAGGCGACGTCAGTCTAACCCTGAGCCAAGCTTCACCAGTCAGGATGGCCGAGCGGTCTAAGGCGCTGCGTTCAGGTCGCAGTCTCCTCTGGAGGCGTGGGTTCGAATCCCACTTCTGACAGCTCCTAGGTTTTTCTTTACTAACCTTCATGTTAGCAACATGAAGGACTTAGCAGAGTAGGCCTTAGCAGAGTTATGGCCACATTACATTAGCCTGTAGGCGACGTCAGTCTAACCCTGAGCCAAGCTTCACCAGTCAGGATGGCCGAGCGGTCTAAAGCGCTGCGTTAAGGTCGCAGTCTCCTCTGGAGGCGTGGGTTCAAATCCCACTTCTGACAGCTACTAGGTTTTTCTTTACTATCCCTTATGTTCTACCGCTTGTCTTCAGCATGTAGGCCTTAGCAGAGTTATGGGCACATTAGATTAGCCTGTGGACGCCGTCAGTCTAACCCTGAGCCAAGCTTCACCAGTCAGGATGGCCGAGCGGTCTAAGGCGCTGCGTTTAGGCCGCAGTCTCTCCTCGAGGTGTGGGTTCGAATCCCACTTCTGACAGTTTTCTTTGCTTACGTTCATGTTCTTCTGCTTGCCTATCGCTAAACCTCTAGCACAAAAAACAAATTGTGTTCCAACCACCAAAAAAGGCTCCATAGCTCAGGGGTTAGAGCACTGGTCTTGTAAACCAGGGGTCGCGAGTTCAAATCTCGCTGGGGCCTTCCCTGCAAGTGTTGGCGACGGGATCTCACATAGTAACGTAATAAGAATTTTCCTCAAAAGTTCCAAGGAAATATAACAGTGTAAACCGTTCAAGACATCTAGATTACTTTCTAGAAACACTCACTTTCTAATTGTGCATCAAAGGAAATGTGCTTTTGTAGCAAATGGCCATCTCTTGTTAACACCAAGGCACTCTCTTTCTGCGTGTCCTTTTATTAAATCACTACTTTGCACTTTTGACATCTGGCTTGGTTTTTTCCTCCCAACGCATTGGAACTGACGAAGGTAGCAAGGAATGGTAACAAGGGTAAAGCTCCTTCTTTTACAATTTCTCCATCATGTAACCTTCAGCAACAGAACATCAACATGAACCCAGCATGTTGACATCTAGGCCTTAGCAGAGGTAAGGGCACATTACATTAGCCTGTAGGCGACGTCAGTCTAACCCTGAGCCAAGCTTTACCAGTCAGGATGGCCGAGCGGTCTAAGGCGCTGCGTTCAGGTCGCAGTCTCCTCTGGAGGCGTGGGTTCGAATCCCACTTCTGACAGCTCCTAGGTTTTTCTTTACTAACCTTCATGTTAGCAACATGAAGGACTTAGCAGAGTAGGCCTTAGCAGAGTTATGGCCACATTACATTAGCCTGTAGGCGACGTCAGTCTAACCCTGAGCCAAGCTTCACCAGTCAGGATGGCCGAGCGGTCTAAGGCGCTGCGTTCAGGTCGCAGTCTCCTCTGGAGGCGTGGGTTCGAATCCCACTTCTGACAGCTCCTAGGTTTTTCTTTACTAACCTTCATGTTAGCAACATGAAGGACTTAGCAGAGTAGGCCTTAGCAGAGTTATGGGCACATTAGACTAGCCTGTGGACGCCGTCAGTCAAACACTGAGCCAAGCTTCACCAGGCAGGATGGCCGAGCGGTCTAAGGCGCTGCGTTAAGGTCGCAGTCTCCTCTGGAGGCGTGGGTTCAAATCCCACTTCTGACAGCTACTAAATTTTTCTTTACTATCCCTTATGTTCTACCGCTTGTCTTCAGCATGTAGGCCTTAGCAGAGTTATGGGCACATTAGATTAGCCTGTGGACGCCGTCAGTCTAACCCTGAGCCAAGCTTCACCAGTCAGGATGGCCGAGCGGTCTACGGCGCTGCGTTTAGGCCGCAGTCTCTCCTCGAGGTGTGGGTTCGAATCCCACTTCTGACAGTTTTCTTTGCTTACGTTCATGTTCTTCTGCTTGCCTATCGCTAAACCTCTAGCACAAAAAACAAATTGTGTTCCAACCACCAAAAAAGGCTCCATAGCTCAGGGGTTAGAGCACTGGTCTTGTAAACCAGGGGTCGCGAGTTCAAATCTCGCTGGGGCCTTCCATGCAAGTGTTGGCGACGGTATCTCACGTAGTAACGTAATAAGAATTTTCCTCAAAAGTTCCAAGGAAATATAACAGTGTAAACCGTTCAAGACATCTAGATTACTTTCTAGAAACACTCACTTTCTAATTGTGCATCAAAGGAAATGTGCTTTTGTAGCAAATGGCCATCTCTTGTTAACACCAAGGCACTCTCTTTCTGCGTGTCCTTTTATTAAATCACTACTTTGCACTTTTGACATCTGGCTTGGTTTTTTCCTCCCAACGCATTGGAACTGACGAAGGTAGCAAGGAATGGTAACAAGGGTAAAGCTCCTTCTTTTACAATTTCTCCATCATGTAACCTTCAGCAACAGAACATCAACATGAACCCAGCATGTTGACATCTAGGTCTTAGCAGAGGTAAGGGCACATTACATTAGCCTGTAGGCGACGTCAGTCTAACCCTGAGCAAAGCTTCACCAGTCAGGATGGCCGAGCGGTCTAAGGCGCTGCGTTCAGGTCGCAGTCTCCTCTGGAGGCGTGGGTTCGAATCCCACTTCTGACAGCTCCTAGGTTTTTCTTTACTAACCTTCATGTTAGCAACATGAAGGACTTAGCAGAGTAGGCCTTAGCAGAGTTATGGCCACATTAGACTAGCCTGTGGACGCCGTCATTAGCCTGTAGGCGACGTCAGTCTAACCCTGAGCCAAGCTTCACCAGTCAGGATGGCCGAGCGGTCTAAGGCGCTGCGTTCAGGTCGCAGTCTCCTCTGGAGGCGTGGGTTCGAATCCCACTTCTGACAGCTCCTAGGTTTTTCTTTACTAACCTTCATGTTAGCAACATGAAGGACTTAGCAGAGTAGGCCTTAGCAGAGTTATGGGCACATTAGACTAGCCTGTGGACGCCGTCAGTCAAACACTGAGCCAAGCTTCACCAGTCAGGATGGCCGAGCGGTCTAAGGCGCTGCGTTTAGGCCGCAGTCTCTCCTCGAGGCGTGGGTTCGAATCCCACTTCTGACAGTTTTCTTTGCTTACGTTCATGTTCTTCTGCTTGACTATCGCTAAACCTCTAGCACAAAAAACAAATTGTGTTCCTACCACCAAAAAAGGCTCCATATCTCAGGGGTTAGAGCACTGGTCTTGTAAACCAGGGGTCGCGAGTTCAAATCTCGCTGGGGCCTTCCCTGCAAGTGTTGGCGACGGGATCTCACATAGTAACGTAATAAGAATTTTCCTCAAAAGTTCCAAGGAAATATAACAGTGTAAACCGTTCAAGACATCTAGATTACTTTCTAGAAACACTCACTTTCTAATTGTGCATCAAAGGAAATGTGCTTTTGTAGCAAATGGCCATCTCTTGTTAACACCAAGGCACTCTCTTTCTACGTGTCCTTTTATTAAATCACTACTTTGCACTTTTGACATCTGGCTTGGTTTTTTCCTCCCAACGCATTGGAACTGACGAAGGTAGCAAGGAATGGTAACAAGGGTAAAGCTCCTTCTTTTAAAATTTCTCCATCATGTAACCTTCAGCAACAGAGCATCAACATGAACCCAGCATGTTGACATCTAGGCCTTAGCAGAGGTAAGGGCACATTACATTAGCCTGTAGGCGACGTCAGTCTAACCCTGAGCCAAGCTTCACCAGTCAGGATGGCCGAGCGGTCTAAGACGCTGCGTTCAGGTCGCAGTCTCCTCTGGAGGCGTGGGTTCGAATCCCACTTCTGACAGCTCCTAGGTTTTTCTTTACTAACCTTCATGTTAGCAACATGAAGGACTTAGCAGAGTAGGCCTTAGCAGAGTTATGGGCACATTAGACTAGCCTGTGGACGCCGTCAGTCAAACACTGAGCCAAGCTACACCAGTCAGGATGGCCGAGCGGTCTAAGGCGCTGCGTTAAGGTCGCAGTCTCCTCTGGAGGCGTGGGTTCAAATCCCACTTCTGACAGCTACTAGGTTTTTCTTTACTATCCCTTATGTTCTACCGCTTGTCTTCAGCATGTAGGCCTTAGCAGAGTTATGGGCACATTAGATTAGCCTGTGGACGCCGTCAGTCTAACCCTGAGCCAAGCTTCACCAGTCTAACCCTAAGCCAAGCTTCACCAGTCTAACCCTGAGCCAAGCTTCACCAGTCTAAACCTGAGCCAAGCTTCACCAGTCTAACCCTGAGCCAAGCTTCACCAGTCAGGATGGCCGAGCGGTCTAAGGCGCTGTGTTTAGGCCGCAGTCTCTCCTCGAGGCGTGGGTTCGAATCCCACTTCTGACAGTTTTCTTTGCTTATGTTCATGTTCTTCTGCTTGCCTATCGCTAAACCTCTAGCACAAAAAACAAATTGTGTTCCAACCACCAAAAAAGGCTCCATAGCTCAGGGGTTAGAGCACTGGTCTTGTAAACCAGGGGTCGCGAGTTCAAATCTCGCTGGGGCCTTCCCTGCAAGTGTTGGCGACGGGATCTCACATAGTAACGTAATAAGAATTTTCCTCAAAAGTTCCAAGGAAATATAACAGTGTAAACCGTTCAAGACATCTAGATTACTTTCTAGAAACACTCACTTTCTAATTGTGCATCAAAGGAAATGTGCTTTTGTAGCAAATGGCCATCTCTTGTTAACACCAAGGCACTCTCTTTCTACGTGTCCTTTTATTAAATCACTACTTTGCACTTTTGACATCTGGCTTGGTTTTTTCCTCCCAACGCATTGGAACTGACGAAGGTAGCAAGGAATGGTAACAAGGGTAAAGCTCCTTCTTTTAAAATTTCTCCATCATGTAACCTTCAGCAACAGAGCATCAACATGAACCCAGCATGTTGACATCTAGGCCTTAGCAGAGGTAAGGGCACATTACATTAGCCTGTAGGCGACGTCAGTCTAACCCTGAGCCAAGCTTCACCAGTCAGGATGGCCGAGCGGTCTAAGACGCTGCGTTCAGGTCGCAGTCTCCTCTGGAGGCGTGGGTTCGAATCCCACTTCTGACAGCTCCTAGGTTTTTCTTTACTAACCTTCATGTTAGCAACATGAAGGACTTAGCAGAGTAGGCCTTAGCAGAGTTATGGGCACATTAGACTAGCCTGTGGACGCTGTCAGTCAAACACTGAGCCAAGCTACACCAGTCAGGATGGCCGAGCGGTCTAAGGCGCTGCGTTAAGGTCGCAGTCTCCTCTGGAGGCGTGGGTTCAAATCCCACTTCTGACAGCTACTAGGTTTTTCTTTACTATCCCTTATGTTCTACCGCTTGTCTTCAGCGTGTAGGCCTTAGCAGAGTTATGGGCACATTAGATTAGCCTGTGGACGCCGTCAGTCTAACCCTGAGCCAAGCTTCACCAGTCTAACCCTGAGCCAAGCTTCACCAGTCTAACCCTGAGCCAAGCTTCACCAGTCTAACCCTGAGCCAAGCTTCACCAGTCAGGATGGCCGAGCGGTCTAAGGCGCTGTGTTTAGGCCGCAGTCTCTCCTCGAGGCGTGGGTTCGAATCCCACTTCTGACAGTTTTCTTTGCTTACGTTCATGTTCTTCTGCTTGCCTATCGCTAAACCTCTAGCACAAAAAACAAATTGTGTTCCAACCACCAAAAAAGGCTCCATAGCTCAGGGGTTAGAGCACTGGTCTTGTAAACCAGGGGTCGCGAGTTCAAATCTCGCTGGGGCCTTCCCTGCAAGTGTTGGCGACGGTATCTCACATAGTAACGTAATAAGAATTTTCCTCAAAAGTTCCAAGGAAATATAACAGTGTAAACCGTTCAAGACATCTAGATTACTTTCTAGAAACACTCACTTTCTAATTGTGCATCAAAGGAAATGTGCTTTTGTAGCAAATGGCCATCTCTTGTTAACACCAAGGCACTCTCTTTCTGCGTGTCCTTTTATTAAATCACTACTTTGCACTTTTGACATCTGGCTTGGTTTTTTCCTCCCAACGCATTGGAACTGACGAAGGTAGCAAGGAATGGTAACAAGGGTAAAGCTCCTTCTTTTACAATTTCTCCATCATGTAACCTTCAGCAACAGAACATCAACATGAACCCAGCATGTTGACATCTAGGTCTTAGCAGAGGTAAGGGCACATTACATTAGCCTGTAGGCGATGTCAGTCTAACCCTGAGCCAAGCTTCACCAGTCAGGATGGCCGAGCGGTCTAAGGCGCTGCGTTTAGGCCGCAGTCTCTCCTCGAGGCGTGGGTTCGAATCCCACTTCTGACAGTTTTCTTTGCTTACGTTCATGTTCTTCTGCTTGCCTATCGCTAAACCTCTAGCACAAAAAACAAATTGTGTTCCTACCACCAAAAAAGGCTCCATAACTCAGGGGTTAGAGCACTGGTCTTGTAAACCAGGGGTCGCGAGTTCAAATCTCGCTGGGGCCTTCCCTGCAAGTGTTGGCGACGGGATCTCACATAGTAACGTAATAAGAATTTTCCTCAAAAGTTCCAAGGAAATATAACAGTGTAAACCGTTCAAGACATCTAGATTACTTTCTAGAAACACTCACTTTCTAATTGTGCATCAAAGGAAATGTGCTTTTGTAGCAAATGGCCATCTCTTGTTAACACCAAGGCACTCTCTTTCTGCGTGTCCTTTTATTAAATCACTACTTTGCACTTTTGACATCTGGCTTGGTTTTTTCCTCCCAACGCATTGGAACTGACGAAGGTAGCAAGGAATGGTAACAAGGGTAAAGCTCCTTCTTTTACAATTTCTCCATCATGTAACCTTCAGCAACAGAACATCAACATGAACCCAGCATGTTGACATCTAGGCCTTAGCAGAGGTAAGGGCACATTACATTAGCCTGTAGGCGACGTCAGTCTAACCCTGAGCCAAGCTTCACCAGTCAGGATGGCTGAGCGGTCTAAGACGCTGCGTTCAGGTCGCAGTCTCCTCTGGAGGCGTGGGTTCGAATCCCACTTCTGACAGCTCCTAGGTTTTTCTTTACTAACCTTCATGTTAGCAACATGAAGGACTTAGCAGAGTAGGCCTTAGCAGAGTTATGGGCACATTAGACTAGCCTGTGGACGCCGTCAGTCAAACACTGAGCCAAGCTTCACCAGTCAGGATGGCCGAGCGGTCTAAGGCGCTGCGTTAAGGTCGCAGTCTCCTCTGGAGGCGTGGGTTCAAATCCCACTTCTGACAGCTACTAGGTTTTTCTTTACTATCCCTTATGTTCTACCGCTTGTCTTCAGCATGTAGGCCTTAGCAGAGTTATGGGCACATTAGATTAGCCTGTGGACGCCGTCAGTCTAACCCTGAGCCAAGCTTCACCAGTCTAACCCTGAGCCAAGCTTCACCAGTCAGGATGGCCGAGCGGTCTAAGGCGCTGTGTTTAGGCCGCAGTCTCTCCTCGAGGCGTGGGTTCGAATCCCACTTCTGACAGTTTTCTTTGCTTACGTTCATGTTCTTCTGCTTGCCTATCGCTAAACCTCTAGCACAAAAAACAAATTGTGTTCCAACCACCAAAAAAGGCTCCATAGCTCAGGGGTTAGAGCACTGGTCTTGTAAACCAGGGGTCGCGAGTTCAAATCTCGCTGGGGCCTTCCCTGCAAGTGTTGGCGACGGGATCTCACATAGTAACGTAATAAGAATTTTCCTCAAAAGTTCCAAGGAAATATAACAGTGTAAACCGTTCAAGACATCTAGATTACTTTCTAGAAACACTCACTTTCTAATTGTGCATCAAAGGAAATGTGCTTTTGTAGCAAATGGCCATCTCTTGTTAACACCAAGGCACTCTCTTTCTGCGTGTCCTTTTATTAAATCACTACTTTGCACTTTTGACATCTGGCTTGGTTTTTTCCTCCCAACGCATTGGAACTGACGAAGGTAGCAAGGAATGGTAACAAGGGTAAAGCTCCTTCTTTTACAATTTCTCCATCATGTAACCTTCAGCAACAGAACATCAACATGAACCCAGCATGTTGACATCTAGGCCTTAGCAGAGGTAAGGGCACATTACATTAGCCTGTAGGCGACGTCAGTCTAACCCTGAGCCAAGCTTCACCAGTCAGGATGGCTGAGCGGTCTAAGACGCTGCGTTCAGGTCGCAGTCTCCTCTGGAGGCGTGGGTTCGAATCCCACTTCTGACAGCTCCTAGGTTTTTCTTTACTAACCTTCATGTTAGCAACATGAAGGACTTAGCAGAGTAGGCCTTAGCAGAGTTATGGGCACATTAGACTAGCCTGTGGACGCCGTCAGTCAAACACTGAGCCAAGCTTCACCAGTCAGGATGGCCGAGCGGTCTAAGGCGCTGCGTTAAGGTCGCAGTCTCCTCTGGAGGCGTGGGTTCAAATCCCACTTCTGACAGCTACTAGGTTTTTCTTTACTATCCCTTATGTTCTACCGCTTGTCTTCAGCATGTAGGCCTTAGCAGAGTTATGGGCACATTAGATTAGCCTGTGGACGCCGTCAGTCTAACCCTGAGCCAAGCTTCACCAGTCTAACCCTGAGCCAAGCTTCACCAGTCAGGATGGCCGAGCGGTCTAAGGCGCTGTGTTTAGGCCGCAGTCTCTCCTCGAGGCGTGGGTTCGAATCCCACTTCTGACAGTTTTCTTTGCTTACGTTCATGTTCTTCTGCTTGCCTATCGCTAAACCTCTAGCACAAAAAACAAATTGTGTTCCAACCACCAAAAAAGGCTCCATAGCTCAGGGGTTAGAGCACTGGTCTTGTAAACCAGGGGTCGCGAGTTCAAATCTCGCTGGGGCCTTCCCTGCAAGTGTTGGCGACGGTATCTCACATAGTAACGTAATAAGAATTTTCCTCAAAAGTTCCAAGGAAATATAACAGTGTAAACCGTTCAAGACATCTAGATTACTTTCTAGAAACACTCACTTTCTAATTGTGCATCAAAGGAAATGTGCTTTTGTAGCAAATGGCCATCTCTTGTTAACACCAAGGCACTCTCTTTCTGCGTGTCCTTTTATTAAATCACTACTTTGCACTTTTGACATCTGGCTTGGTTTTTTCCTCCCAACGCATTGGAACTGACGAAGGTAGCAAGGAATGGTAACAAGGGTAAAGCTCCTTCTTTTACAATTTCTCCATCATGTAACCTTCAGCAACAGAACATCAACATGAACCCAGCATGTTGACATCTAGGTCTTAGCAGAGGTAAGGGCACATTACATTAGCCTGTAGGCGATGTCAGTCTAACCCTGAGCCAAGCTTCACCAGTCAGGATGGCCGAGCGGTCTAAGGCGCTGCGTTTAGGCCGCAGTCTCTCCTCGAGGCGTGGGTTCGAATCCCACTTCTGACAGTTTTCTTTGCTTACGTTCATGTTCTTCTGCTTGCCTATCGCTAAACCTCTAGCACAAAAAACAAATTGTGTTCCTACCACCAAAAAAGGCTCCATAACTCAGGGGTTAGAGCACTGGTCTTGTAAACCAGGGGTCGCGAGTTCAAATCTCGCTGGGGCCTTCCCTGCAAGTGTTGGCGACGGGATCTCACATAGTAACGTAATAAGAATTTTCCTCAAAAGTTCCAAGGAAATATAACAGTGTAAACCGTTCAAGACATCTAGATTACTTTCTAGAAACACTCACTTTCTAATTGTGCATCAAAGGAAATGTGCTTTTGTAGCAAATGGCCATCTCTTGTTAACACCAAGGCACTCTCTTTCTGCGTGTCCTTTTATTAAATCACTACTTTGCACTTTTGACATCTGGCTTGGTTTTTTCCTCCCAACGCATTGGAACTGACGAAGGTAGCAAGGAATGGTAACAAGGGTAAAGCTCCTTCTTTTACAATTTCTCCATCATGTAACCTTCAGCAACAGAACATCAACATGAACCCAGCATGTTGACATCTAGGCCTTAGCAGAGGTAAGGGCACATTACATTAGCCTGTAGGCGACGTCAGTCTAACCCTGAGCCAAGCTTCACCAGTCAGGATGGCTGAGCGGTCTAAGACGCTGCGTTCAGGTCGCAGTCTCCTCTGGAGGCGTGGGTTCGAATCCCACTTCTGACAGCTCCTAGGTTTTTCTTTACTAACCTTCATGTTAGCAACATGAAGGACTTAGCAGAGTAGGCCTTAGCAGAGTTATGGGCACATTAGACTAGCCTGTGGACGCCGTCAGTCAAACACTGAGCCAAGCTTCACCAGTCAGGATGGCCGAGCGGTCTAAGGCGCTGCGTTAAGGTCGCAGTCTCCTCTGGAGGCGTGGGTTCAAATCCCACTTCTGACAGCTACTAGGTTTTTCTTTACTATCCCTTATGTTCTACCGCTTGTCTTCAGCATGTAGGCCTTAGCAGAGTTATGGGCACATTAGATTAGCCTGTGGACGCCGTCAGTCTAACCCTGAGCCAAGCTTCACCAGTCTAACCCTGAGCCAAGCTTCACCAGTCAGGATGGCCGAGCGGTCTAAGGCGCTGTGTTTAGGCCGCAGTCTCTCCTCGAGGCGTGGGTTCGAATCCCACTTCTGACAGTTTTCTTTGCTTACGTTCATGTTCTTCTGCTTGCCTATCGCTAAACCTCTAGCACAAAAAACAAATTGTGTTCCAACCACCAAAAAAGGCTCCATAGCTCAGGGGTTAGAGCACTGGTCTTGTAAACCAGGGGTCGCGAGTTCAAATCTCGCTGGGGCCTTCCCTGCAAGTGTTGGCGACGGGATCTCACATAGTAACGTAATAAGAATTTTCCTCAAAAGTTCCAAGGAAATATAACAGTGTAAACCGTTCAAGACATCTAGATTACTTTCTAGAAACACTCACTTTCTAATTGTGCATCAAAGGAAATGTGCTTTTGTAGCAAATGGCCATCTCTTGTTAACACCAAGGCACTCTCTTTCTGCGTGTCCTTTTATTAAATCACTACTTTGCACTTTTGACATCTGGCTTGGTTTTTTCCTCCCAACGCATTGGAACTGACGAAGGTAGCAAGGAATGGTAACAAGGGTAAAGCTCCTTCTTTTACAATTTCTCCATCATGTAACCTTCAGCAACAGAACATCAACATGAACCCAGCATGTTGACATCTAGGCCTTAGCAGAGGTAAGGGCACATTACATTAGCCTGTAGGCGACGTCAGTCTAACCCTGAGCCAAGCTTCACCAGTCAGGATGGCTGAGCGGTCTAAGACGCTGCGTTCAGGTCGCAGTCTCCTCTGGAGGCGTGGGTTCGAATCCCACTTCTGACAGCTCCTAGGTTTTTCTTTACTAACCTTCATGTTAGCAACATGAAGGACTTAGCAGAGTAGGCCTTAGCAGAGTTATGGGCACATTAGACTAGCCTGTGGACGCCGTCAGTCAAACACTGAGCCAAGCTTCACCAGTCAGGATGGCCGAGCGGTCTAAGGCGCTGCGTTAAGGTCGCAGTCTCCTCTGGAGGCGTGGGTTCAAATCCCACTTCTGACAGCTACTAGGTTTTTCTTTACTATCCCTTATGTTCTACCGCTTGTCTTCAGCATGTAGGCCTTAGCAGAGTTATGGGCACATTAGATTAGCCTGTGGACGCCGTCAGTCTAACCCTGAGCCAAGCTTCACCAGTCTAACCCTGAGCCAAGCTTCACCAGTCAGGATGGCCGAGCGGTCTAAGGCGCTGTGTTTAGGCCGCAGTCTCTCCTCGAGGCGTGGGTTCGAATCCCACTTCTGACAGTTTTCTTTGCTTACGTTCATGTTCTTCTGCTTGCCTATCGCTAAACCTCTAGCACAAAAAACAAATTGTGTTCCAACCACCAAAAAAGGCTCCATAGCTCAGGGGTTAGAGCACTGGTCTTGTAAACCAGGGGTCGCGAGTTCAAATCTCGCTGGGGCCTTCCCTGCAAGTGTTGGCGACGGTATCTCACATAGTAACGTAATAAGAATTTTCCTCAAAAGTTCCAAGGAAATATAACAGTGTAAACCGTTCAAGACATCTAGATTACTTTCTAGAAACACTCACTTTCTAATTGTGCATCAAAGGAAATGTGCTTTTGTAGCAAATGGCCATCTCTTGTTAACACCAAGGCACTCTCTTTCTGCGTGTCCTTTTATTAAATCACTACTTTGCACTTTTGACATCTGGCTTGGTTTTTTCCTCCCAACGCATTGGAACTGACGAAGGTAGCAAGGAATGGTAACAAGGGTAAAGCTCCTTCTTTTACAATTTCTCCATCATGTAACCTTCAGCAACAGAACATCAACATGAACCCAGCATGTTGACATCTAGGTCTTAGCAGAGGTAAGGGCACATTACATTAGCCTGTAGGCGATGTCAGTCTAACCCTGAGCCAAGCTTCACCAGTCAGGATGGCCGAGCGGTCTAAGGCGCTGCGTTTAGGCCGCAGTCTCTCCTCGAGGCGTGGGTTCGAATCCCACTTCTGACAGTTTTCTTTGCTTACGTTCATGTTCTTCTGCTTGCCTATCGCTAAACCTCTAGCACAAAAAACAAATTGTGTTCCTACCACCAAAAAAGGCTCCATAACTCAGGGGTTAGAGCACTGGTCTTGTAAACCAGGGGTCGCGAGTTCAAATCTCGCTGGGGCCTTCCCTGCAAGTGTTGGCGACGGGATCTCACATAGTAACGTAATAAGAATTTTCCTCAAAAGTTCCAAGGAAATATAACAGTGTAAACCGTTCAAGACATCTAGATTACTTTCTAGAAACACTCACTTTCTAATTGTGCATCAAAGGAAATGTGCTTTTGTAGCAAATGGCCATCTCTTGTTAACACCAAGGCACTCTCTTTCTGCGTGTCCTTTTATTAAATCACTACTTTGCACTTTTGACATCTGGCTTGGTTTTTTCCTCCCAACGCATTGGAACTGACGAAGGTAGCAAGGAATGGTAACAAGGGTAAAGCTCCTTCTTTTACAATTTCTCCATCATGTAACCTTCAGCAACAGAACATCAACATGAACCCAGCATGTTGACATCTAGGCCTTAGCAGAGGTAAGGGCACATTACATTAGCCTGTAGGCGACGTCAGTCTAACCCTGAGCCAAGCTTCACCAGTCAGGATGGCTGAGCGGTCTAAGACGCTGCGTTCAGGTCGCAGTCTCCTCTGGAGGCGTGGGTTCGAATCCCACTTCTGACAGCTCCTAGGTTTTTCTTTACTAACCTTCATGTTAGCAACATGAAGGACTTAGCAGAGTAGGCCTTAGCAGAGTTATGGGCACATTAGACTAGCCTGTGGACGCCGTCAGTCAAACACTGAGCCAAGCTTCACCAGTCAGGATGGCCGAGCGGTCTAAGGCGCTGCGTTAAGGTCGCAGTCTCCTCTGGAGGCGTGGGTTCAAATCCCACTTCTGACAGCTACTAGGTTTTTCTTTACTATCCCTTATGTTCTACCGCTTGTCTTCAGCATGTAGGCCTTAGCAGAGTTATGGGCACATTAGATTAGCCTGTGGACGCCGTCAGTCTAACCCTGAGCCAAGCTTCACCAGTCTAACCCTGAGCCAAGCTTCACCAGTCAGGATGGCCGAGCGGTCTAAGGCGCTGTGTTTAGGCCGCAGTCTCTCCTCGAGGCGTGGGTTCGAATCCCACTTCTGACAGTTTTCTTTGCTTACGTTCATGTTCTTCTGCTTGCCTATCGCTAAACCTCTAGCACAAAAAACAAATTGTGTTCCAACCACCAAAAAAGGCTCCATAGCTCAGGGGTTAGAGCACTGGTCTTGTAAACCAGGGGTCGCGAGTTCAAATCTCGCTGGGGCCTTCCCTGCAAGTGTTGGCGACGGGATCTCACATAGTAACGTAATAAGAATTTTCCTCAAAAGTTCCAAGGAAATATAACAGTGTAAACCGTTCAAGACATCTAGATTACTTTCTAGAAACACTCACTTTCTAATTGTGCATCAAAGGAAATGTGCTTTTGTAGCAAATGGCCATCTCTTGTTAACACCAAGGCACTCTCTTTCTGCGTGTCCTTTTATTAAATCACTACTTTGCACTTTTGACATCTGGCTTGGTTTTTTCCTCCCAACGCATTGGAACTGACGAAGGTAGCAAGGAATGGTAACAAGGGTAAAGCTCCTTCTTTTACAATTTCTCCATCATGTAACCTTCAGCAACAGAACATCAACATGAACCCAGCATGTTGACATCTAGGCCTTAGCAGAGGTAAGGGCACATTACATTAGCCTGTAGGCGACGTCAGTCTAACCCTGAGCCAAGCTTCACCAGTCAGGATGGCTGAGCGGTCTAAGACGCTGCGTTCAGGTCGCAGTCTCCTCTGGAGGCGTGGGTTCGAATCCCACTTCTGACAGCTCCTAGGTTTTTCTTTACTAACCTTCATGTTAGCAACATGAAGGACTTAGCAGAGTAGGCCTTAGCAGAGTTATGGGCACATTAGACTAGCCTGTGGACGCCGTCAGTCAAACACTGAGCCAAGCTTCACCAGTCAGGATGGCCGAGCGGTCTAAGGCGCTGCGTTAAGGTCGCAGTCTCCTCTGGAGGCGTGGGTTCAAATCCCACTTCTGACAGCTACTAGGTTTTTCTTTACTATCCCTTATGTTCTACCGCTTGTCTTCAGCATGTAGGCCTTAGCAGAGTTATGGGCACATTAGATTAGCCTGTGGACGCCGTCAGTCTAACCCTGAGCCAAGCTTCACCAGTCTAACCCTGAGCCAAGCTTCACCAGTCAGGATGGCCGAGCGGTCTAAGGCGCTGTGTTTAGGCCGCAGTCTCTCCTCGAGGCGTGGGTTCGAATCCCACTTCTGACAGTTTTCTTTGCTTACGTTCATGTTCTTCTGCTTGCCTATCGCTAAACCTCTAGCACAAAAAACAAATTGTGTTCCAACCACCAAAAAAGGCTCCATAGCTCAGGGGTTAGAGCACTGGTCTTGTAAACCAGGGGTCGCGAGTTCAAATCTCGCTGGGGCCTTCCCTGCAAGTGTTGGCGACGGTATCTCACATAGTAACGTAATAAGAATTTTCCTCAAAAGTTCCAAGGAAATATAACAGTGTAAACCGTTCAAGACATCTAGATTACTTTCTAGAAACACTCACTTTCTAATTGTGCATCAAAGGAAATGTGCTTTTGTAGCAAATGGCCATCTCTTGTTAACACCAAGGCACTCTCTTTCTGCGTGTCCTTTTATTAAATCACTACTTTGCACTTTTGACATCTGGCTTGGTTTTTTCCTCCCAACGCATTGCAACTGACGAAGGTAGCAAGGAATGGTAACAAGGGTAAAGCTCCTTCTTTTACAATTTCTCCATCATGTAACCTTCAGCAACAGAACATCAACATGAACCCAGCATGTTGACATCTAGGTCTTAGCAGAGGTAAGGGCACATTACATTAGCCTGTAGGCGACGTCAGTCTAACCCTGAGCCAAGCTTCACCAGTCAGGATGGCCGAGCGGTCTAAGGCGCTGCGTTCAGGTCGCAGTCTCCTCTGGAGGCGTGGGTTCGAATCCCACTTCTGACAGCTCCTAGGTTTTTCTTTACTAACCTTCATGTTAGCAACATGAAGGACTTAGCAGAGTAGGCCTTAGCAGAGTTATGGCCACATTAGACTAGCCTGTGGACGCCGTCAGTCAAACACTGAGCCAAGCTTCACCAGTCAGGATGGCCGAGCGGTCTAAGGCGCTGCGTTAAGGTCGCAGTCTCCTCTGGAGGCGTGGGTTCAAATCCCACTTCTGACAGCTACTAGGTTTTTCTTTACTATCCCTTACGTTCTACCGCTTGTCTTCAGCATGTAGGCCTTAGCAGAGTTATGGGCACATTAGATTAGCCTGTGGACGCCGTCAGTCTAACCCTGAGCCAAGCTTCACCAATCAGGATGGCCGAGCGGTCTAAGGCGCTGCGTTTAGGCCGCAGTCTCTCCTCGAGGCGTGGGTTCGAATCCCACTTCTGACAGTTTTCTTTGCTTACGTTCATGTTCTTCTGCTTGCCTATCGCTAAACCTCTAGCACAAAAAACAAATTGTGTTCCTACCACCAAAAAAGGCTCCATAGCTCAGGGGTTAGAGCACTGGTCTTGTCAACCAGGGGTCGCGAGTTCAAATCTCGCTGGGGCCTTCCCTGCAAGTGTTGGCGACGGGATCTCACATAGTAACGTAATAAGAATTTTCCTCAAAAGTTCCAAGGAAATATAACAGTGTAAACCGTTCAAGACATCTAGATTACTTTCTAGAAACACTCACTTTCTAATTGTGCATCAAAGGAAATGTGCTTTTGTAGCAAATGGCCATCTCTTGTTAACACCAAGGCACTCTCTTTCTGCGTGTCCTTTTATTAAATCACTACTTTGCACTTTTGACATCTGGCTTGGTTTTTTCCTCCCAACGCATTGGAACTGACGAAGGTAGCAAGGAATGGTAACAAGGGTAAAGCTCCTTCTTTTACAATTTCTCCATCATGTAACCTTCAGCAACAGAACATCAACATGAACCCAGCATGTTGACATCTAGGCCTTAGCAGAGGTAAGGGCACATTACATTAGCCTGTAGGTGACGTCAGTCTAACCCTGAGCCAAGCTTCATCAGTCAGGATGGCCGAGCGGTCTAAGGCGCTGCGTTCAGGTCGCAGTCTCCTCTGGAGGCGTGGGTTCGAATCCAACTTCTGACAGCTCCTAGGTTTTTCTTTACTAACCTTCATGTTAGCAACATGAAGGACTTAGCAGAGTAGGCCTTAGCAGAGTTATGGCCACATTAGACTAGCCTGTGGACGCCGTCAGTCAAACACTGAGCCAAGCTTCACCAGTCAGGATGGCCGAGCGGTCTAAGGCGCTGCGTTAAGGTCGCAGTCTCCTCTGGAGGCGTGGGTTCAAATCCCACTTCTGACAGCTACTAGGTTTTTCTTTACTATCCCTTATGTTCTACCGCTTGTCTTCAGCATGTAGGCCTTAGCAGAGTTATGGGCACATTAGATTAGCCTGTAGACGCCGTCAGTCTAACCCTGAGCCAAGCTTCACCAGTCAGGATGGCCGAACGGTCTAAGGCGCTGCGTTTAGGCCGCAGTCTCTCCTCGAGGCGTGGGTTCGAATCCCACTTCTGACAGTTTTCTTTGCTTACGTTCATGTTCTTCTGCTTGCCTATCGCTAAACCTCTAGCACAAAAAACAAATTGTGTTCCTACCACCAAAAAAGGCTCCATAGCTCAGGGGTTAGAGCACTGGTCTTGTAAACCAGGGGTCGCGAGTTCAAATCTCGCTGGGGCCTTCCCTGCAAGTGTTGGCGACGGTATCTCACATAGTAACGTAATAAGAATTTTCCTCAAAAGTTCCAAGGAAATATAACAGTGTAAACCGTTCAAGACATCTAGATTACTTTCTAGAAACACTCACTTTCTAATTGTGCATCAAAGGAAATGTGCTTTTGTAGCAAATAGCCATCTCTTGTTAACACCAAGGCACTCTCTTTCTGCGTGTCCTTTTATTAAATCACTACTTTGCACTTTTGACATCTGGCTTGGTTTTTTCCTCCCAACGCATTGGAACTGACGAAGGTAGCAAGGAATGGTAACAAGGGTAAAGCTCCTTCTTTTACAATTTCTCCATCATGTAACCTTCAGCAACAGAACATCAACATGAACCCAGCATGTTGACATCTAGGCCTTAGCAGAGGTAAGGGCACATTACATTAGCCTGTAGGCGACGTCAGTCTGACCCTGAGCCAAGCTTAACCAGTCAGGATGGCCGAGCGGTCTAAGGCGCTGCGTTAAGGTCGCAGTCTCCTCTGGAGGCGTGGGTTCAAATCCCACTTCTGACAGCTACTAGGTTTTTCTTTACTATCCCTTATGTTCTACCGCTTGTCTTCAGCATGTAGGCCTTAGCAGAGTTATGGGCACATTAGATTAGCCTGTGGACGCCGTCAGTCTAACCCTGAGCCAAGCTTCACCAGTCAGGATGGCCGAGCGGTCTAAGGCGCTGTGTTTAGGCCGCAGTCTCTCCTCGAGGCGTGGGTTCAAATCCCACTTCTGACAGTTTTCTTTGCTTACGTTCATGTTCTTCTGCTTGCCTATCGCTAAACCTCCAACCACCAAAAAAGGCTCCATAGCTCAGGGGTTAGAGCACTGGTCTTGTAAACCAGGGGTCGCGAGTTCAAATCTCGCTGGGGCCTTCCCTGCAAGTGTTGGCGACGGGATCTCACATAGTAACGTAATAAGAATTTTCCTCAAAAGTTCCAAGGAAATATAACAGTGTAAACCGTTCAAGACATCTAGATTACTTTCTAGAAACACTCACTTTCTAATTGTGCATCAAAGGAAATGTGCTTTTGTAGCAAATGGCCATCTCTTGTTAACACCAAGGCACTCTCTTTCTGCGTGTCCTTTTATTAAATCACTACTTTGCACTTTTGACATCTGGCTTGGTTTTTTCCTCCCAACGCATTGGAACTGACGAAGGTAGCAAGGAATGGTAACAAGGGTAAAGCTCCTTCTTTTACAATTTCTCCATCATGTAACCTTCAGCAACAGAACATCAACATGAACCCAGCATGTTGACATCTAGGCCTTAGCAGAGGTAAGGGCACATTACATTAGCCTGTAGGCGACGTCAGTCTGACCCTGAGCCAAGCTTCACCAGTCAGGATGGCCGAGCGGTCTAAGGCGCTGCGTTAAGGTCGCAGTCTCCTCTGGAGGCGTGGGTTCAAATCCCACTTCTGACAGCTACTAGGTTTTTCTTTACTATCCCTTATGTTCTACCGCTTGTCTTCAGCATGTAGGCCTTAGCAGAGTTATGGGCACATTAGATTAGCCTGTGGACGCCGTCAGTCTAACCCTGAGCCAAGCTTCACCAGTCAGGATGGCCGAGCGGTCTAAGGCGCTGCGTTAAGGTCGCAGTCTCCTCTGGAGGCGTGGGTTTGAATCCCACTTCTGATAGCTCCTAGGTTTTTCTTTACTAACCTTCATGTTAGCAACATGAAGGACTTAGCA
>NW_028120028.1:117500-132500 GCF_965119305.1 Pelophylax lessonae | reverse complement strand
CTTTCTGCGTGTCCTTTTATTAAATCACTACTTTGCACTTTTGACATCTGGCTTGGTTTTTTCCTCCCAACGCATTGGAACTGACGAAGGTAGCAAGGAATGGTAACAAGGGTAAAGCTCCTTCTTTTACAATTTCTCCATCATGTAACCTTCAGCAACAGAACATCAACATGAACCCAGCATGTTGACATCTAGGCCTTAGCAGAGGTAAGGGCACATTACATTAGCCTGTAGGCGACGTCAGTCTAACCCTGAGCCAAGCTTCACCAGTCAGGATGGCCGAGCGGTCTAAGACGCTGCGTTCAGGTCGCAGTCTCCTCTGGAGGCGTGGGTTCGAATCCCACTTCTGACAGCTCCAAGGTTTTTCTTTACTAACCTTCATGTTAGCAACATGAAGGACTTAGCAGAGTAGGCCTTAGCAGAGTTATGGGCACATTAGACTAGCCTGTGGACGCCGTCAGTCAAACACTGAGCCAAGCTTCACCAGTCAGGATGGCCGAGCGGTCTAAGGCGCTGTGTTAAGGTCGCAGTCTCCTCTGGAGGCGTGGGTTCAAATCCCACTTCTGACAGCTACTAGGTATTTCTTTACTATCCCTTATGTTCTACCGCTTGTCTTCAGCATGTAGGCCTTAGCAGAGTTATGGGCACATTAGATTAGCCTGTGGACACCGTCAGTCTAACCCTGAGCCAAGCTTCACCAGTCAGGATGGCCGAGCGGTCTAAGGCGCTGCGTTAAGGTCGCAGTCTCCTCTGGAGGCGTGGGTTCGAATCCCACTTCTGACAGCTCCTAGGTTTTTCTTTACTAACCTTCATGTTAGCAACATGAAGGACTTAGCAGAGTAGGCCTTAGCAGAGTTATGGGCACATTAGACTAGCCTGTGGACGCCGTCAGTCAAACACTGAGCCAACCTTTACCAGTCAGGATGGCCGAGCGGTCTAAGGCGCTGCGTTAAGGTCTCAGTCTCCTCTGGAGGCGTGGGTTCAAATCCCACTTCTGACAGCTACTAGGTTTTTCTTTACTATCCCTTATGTTCTACCGCTTGTCTTCAGCATGTAGGCCTTAGCAGAGTTATGGGCACATTAGATTAGCCTGTGGACGCCGTCAGTCTAACCCTGAGCCAAGCTTCAACAGTCAGGATGGCCGAGCGGTCTAAGGCGCTGTGTTTAGGCCGCAGTCTCTCCTCGAGGCGTGGGTTCGAATCCCACTTCTGACAGTTTTCTTTGCTTACGTTCATGTTCTTCTACTTGCCTATCGCTAAACCTCTAGCACAAAAAAACAAATTGTGTTCTTACCACCAAAAAAGGCTCCATAGCTCAGGGGTTAGAGCACTGGTCTTGTAAACCTGGGGTCGCGAGTTCAAATCTCGCTGGGGCCTTCCCTGCAAGTGTTGGCGATGGTATCTCACATAGTAATGTAATAAGAATTTTCCTCAAAAGTTCCAAGGAAATATAACAGTGTAAACCGTTCAAGACATCTAGATTACTTTCTAGAAACACTCACTTTCTAATTGTGCATCAAAGGAAATGTGCTTTTTTAGCAAATGGCCATCTCTTGTTAACACCAAGGCACTCTCTTTCTGCGTGTCCTTTTATTAAATCACTACTTTGCACTTTTGACATCTGGCTTGGTTTTTTCCTCCCAACGCATTGGAACTGACGAAGGTAGCAAGGAATGGTAACAAGGGTAAAGCTCCTTCTTTTACAATTTCTCCATCATGTAACCTTCAGCAACAGAACATCAACATGAACCCAGCATGTTGACATCTAGGTCTTAGCAGAGGTAAGGGCACATTACATTAGCCTGTAGGCGACGTCAGTCTAACCCTGAGCCAAGCTTCACCAGTCAGGATGGCCGAGCGGTCTAACGCGCTGCGTTAAGGTCGCAGTCTCCTCTGGAGGCGTGGGTTCGAATCCCACTTCTGACAGCTCCTAGGTTTTTCTTTACTAACCTTCATGTTAGCAACATGAAGGACTTAGCAGAGTAGGCCTTAGCAGAGTTATGGGCACATTAGACTAGCCTGTGGACGCCGTCAGTCAAACACTGAGCCAACCTTCACCAGTCAGGATGGCCGAGCGGTCTAAGGCGCTGCGTTAAGGTCGCAGTCTCCTCTGGAGGCGTGGGTTCAAATCCCACTTCTGACAGCTACTAGGTTTTTCTTTACTATCCCTTATGTTCTACCGCTTGTCTTCAGCATGTAGGCCTTAGCAGAGTTATGGGCACATTAGATTAGCCTGTGGACGCCGTCAGTCTAACCCTGAGCCAAGCTTCACCAGTCAGGATGGCCGAGCGGTCTAAGGCGCTGTGTTTAGGCCGCAGTCTCTCCTCGAGGCGTGGGTTCGAATCCCACTTCTGACAGTTTTCTTTGCTTACGTTCATGTTCTTCTACTTGCCTATCGCTAAACCTCTAGCACAAAAAAACAAATTGTGTTCCTACCACCAAAAAAGGCTCCATAGCTCAGGGGTTAGAGCACTGGTCTTGTAAACCTGGGGTCGCGAGTTCAAATCTCGCTGGGGCCTTCCCTGCAAGTGTTGGCGACGGTATCTCACATAGTAACGTAATAAGAATTTTCCTCAAAAGTTCCAAGGAAATATAACAGTGTAAACCGTTCAAGACATCTAGATTACTTTCTAGAAACACTCACTTTCTAATTGTGCATCAAAGGAAATGTGCTTTTGTAGCAAATGGCCATCTCTTGTTAACACCAAGGCACTCTCTTTCTGCGTGTCCTTTTATTAAATCACTACTTTGCACTTTTGACATCTGGCTTGGTTTTTTTCCTCCCAACGCATTGGAACTGACGAAGGTAGCAAGGAATGGTAACAAGGGTAAAGCTCCTTCTTTTACAATTTCTCCATCATGTAACCTTCAGCAACAGAACATCAACATGAACCCAGCATGTTGACATCTAGGTCTTAGCAGAGGTAAGGGCACATTACATTAGCCTGTAGGCGACGTCAGTCTAACACTGAGCCAAGCTTCACCAGTCAGGATGGCCGAGCGGTCTAAGGCGCTGCGTTAAGGTCGCAGTCTCCTCTGGAGGCGTGGGTTCAAATCCCACTTCTGACAGCTCCTAGGTTTTTCTTTACTAACCTTCATGTTAGCAACATGAAGGACTTAGCAGAGTAGGCCTTAGCAGAGTTATGGGCACATTAGACTAGCCTGTGGACGCCGTCAGTCAAACACTGAGCCAACCTTCACCAGTCAGGATGGCCGAGCGGTCTAAGGCGCTGCGTTAAGGTCGCAGTCTCCTCTGGAGGCGTGGGTTCAAATCCCACTTCTGACAGCTACTAGGTTTTTCTTTACTATCCCTTATGTTCTACCGCTTGTCTTCAGCATGTAGGCCTTAGCAGAGTTATGGGCACATTAGATTAGCCTGTGGACGCCGTCAGTCTAACCCTGAGCCAAGCTTCACCAGTCAGGATGGCCGAGCGGTCTAAGGCGCTGCGTTTAGGCCGCAGTCCCTCCTCGAGGCGTGGGTTCGATTCCCACTTCTGACAGTTTTCTTTGCTTACGTTCATGTTCTTCTGCTTGCCTATCGCTAAACCTCTAGCACAAAAAACAAATTGTGTTCCTACCACCAACAAAGGCTCCATAGCTCAGGGGTTAGAGCACTGGTCTTGTAAACCAGGGGTCGCGATTTCAAATCTCGCTGGGGCCTTCCTTGCAAGTGTTGGCGACGGTATCTCACATAGTAACGTAATAAGAATTTTCCTCAAAAGTTCCAAGGAAATATAACAGTGTAAACCGTTCAAGACATCTAGATTACTTTCTAGAAACACTCACTTTCTAATTGTGCATCAAAGGAAATGTGCTTTTGTAGCAAATGGCCATCTCTTGTTAACACCAAGGCACTCTCTTTCTGCGTGTCCTTTTATTAAATCACTACTTTGCACTTTTGACATCTGGCTTGGTTTTTTCCTCCCAACGCATTGGAACTGACGAAGGTAGCAAGGAATGGTAACAAGGGTAAAGCTCCTTCTTTTACAATTTCTCCATCATGTAACCTTCAGCAACAGAACATCAACATGAACCCAGCATGTTGACATCTAGGTCTTAGCAGAGGTAAGGGCACATTACATTAGCCTGTAGGCGACGTCAGTCTAACCCTGAGCCAAGCTTCACCAGTCAGGATGGCCGAGCGGTCTAAGGCGCTGCGTTCAGGTCGCAGTCTCCTCTGGAGGCGTGGGTTCGAATCCCACTTCTGACAGCTCTTAGGTTTTTCTTTACTAACCTTCATGTTAGCAACATGAAGGACTTAGCAGAGTAGGCCTTAGCAGAGTTACGGGCACATTAGACTAGCCTGTGGACGCCGTCAGTCAAACACTGAGCCAAGCTTCACCAGTCAGGATGGCCGAGTGGTCTAAGGCGCTGCGTTAAGGTCGCAGTCTCCTCTGGAGGCGTGGGTTCAAATCCCACTTCTGACAGCTACTTGATTTTTCTTTACTATCCCTTATGTTCTACCGCTTGTCTTCAGCATGTAGGCCTTAGCAGAGTTATGGGCACATTAGATTAGCCTGTGGACGCCGTCAGTCTAACCCTGAGCCAAGCTTCACCAGTCAGGATGGTCGAGCGGTCTAAGGCGCTGCGTTTAGGCCGCAGTCTCTCCTCGAGGCGTGGGTTCGAATCCCACTTCTGACAGTTTTCTTTGCTTACGTTCATATTCTTCTGCTTGCCTATCGCTAAACCTCTAGCACAAAAAACAAATTTTGTTCCACTACCAAAAAAGGCTCCCTAGCTCAGGGGTTAGAGCACTGGTCTTGTAAACCAGGGGTCGCGAGTTCAAATCTCGCTGGGGCCTTCCCTGCAAGTGTTGGCGACGGTATCGCACATAGTAACGTAATAAGAATTTTCCTCAAAAGTTCCAAGGAAATATAACAGTGTAAACCGTTCAAGACATCTAGATTACTTTCTAGAAACACTCACTTTCTAATTGTGCATCAAAGGAAATGTGCTTTTGTAGCAAATGGCCATCTCTTGTTAACACCAAGGCACTCTCTTTCTGCGTGTCCTTTTATTAAATCACTACTTTGCACTTTTGACATCTGGCTTGGTTTTTTCCTCCCAACGCATTGGAACTGACGAAGGTAGCAAGGAATGGTAACAAGGGTAAAGCTCCTTCTTTTACAATTTCTCCATCATGTAACCTTCAGCAACAGAACATCAACATGAACCCAGCATGTTGACATCTAGGCCTTAGCAGAGGTAAGGGCACATTACATTAGCCTGTAGGCGACGTCAGTCTGACCCTGAGCAAAGCTTCACCAGTCAGGATGGCCGAGCGGTCTAACGCGCTGCGTTCAGGTCGCAGTCTCCTCTGGAGGCGTGGGTTCGAATTCCACTTCTGACAGCTCCTAGGTTTTTCTTTACTAACCTTCATGTTAGCAACATGAAGGACTTAGCAGAGTAGGCCTTAGCAGAGTTATGGGCACATTAGACTAGCCTGTGGACGCCGTCAGTCAAACACTTAGCCAAGCTTCACCAGTCAGGATGGCCGAGCGGTCTAAGGTGCTGCGCTAAGGTCGCAGTCTCCTCTGGAGGCGTGGGTTCAAATCCCACTTCTGACAGCTACTAGGTTTTTCTTTACTATCCCTTATGTTCTACCGCTTGTCTTCAGCATGTAGGCCTTAGCAGAGTTATGGGCACATTAGATTAGCCTGTGGACGCCGTCAGTCTAACCCTGAGCCAAGCTTCACCAGTCAGGATGGCCGAGCGGTCTAAGGCGCTGCGTTAAGGTCGCAGTCTCCTCTGGAGGCGTGGGTTCAAATCCCACTTCTGACAGCTACTAGGTTTTTCTTTACTATCCCTTATGTTCTACCGCTTGTCTTCAGCATGTAGGCCTTAGCAGAGTTATGGGCACATTAGATTAGCCTGTGGACGCCGTCAGTCTAACCCTGAGCCAAGCTTCACCAGTCAGGATGGCCGAGCGGTCTAAGGCGCTGTGTTTAGGCCGCAGTCTCTCCTCGAGGCGTGGGTTCGAATCCCACTTCTGACAGTTTTCTTTGCTTACGTTCATGTTCTTCTACTTGCCTATCGCTAAACCTCTAGCACAAAAAAACAAATTGTGTTCCTACCACCAAAAAAGGCTCCATAGCTCAGGGGTTAGAGCACTGGTCTTGTAAACCTGGGGTCGCGAGTTCAAATCTCGCTGGGTCCTTCCCTGCAAGTGTTGGCGACGGTATCTCACATAGTAACGTAATAAGAATTTTCCTCAAAAGTTCCAAGGAAATATAACAGTGTAAACCGTTCAAGACATCTAGATTACTTTCTAGAAACACTCACTTTCTAATTGTGCATCAAAGGAAATGTGCTTTTGTAGCAAATGGCCATCTCTTGTTAACACCAAGGCACTCTCTTTCTGCGTGTCCTTTTATTAAATCACTACTTTGCACTTTTGACATCTGGCTTGGTTTTTTCCTCCCAACGCATTGGAACTGACGAAGGTAGCAAGGAATGGTAACAAGGGTAAAGCTCCTTCTTTTACAATTTCTCCATCATGTAACCTTCAGCAACAGAACATCAACATGAACCCAGCATGTTGACATCTAGGCCTTAGCAGAGGTAAGGGCACATTACATTAGCCTGTAGGCGACGTCAGTCTGACCCTGAGCCAAGCTTCACCAGTCAGGATGGCCGAGCGGTCTAAGGCGCTGCGTGCAGGTCGCAGTCTCCTCTGGAGGCGTGGGTTCGAATCCCACTTCTGACAGCTCCTAGGTTTTTCTTTACTAACCTTCATGTTAGCAACATGAAGGACTTAGCAGAGTAGGCCTTAGCAGAGTTATGGGCACATTAGACTAGCCTGTGGACGCCGTCAGTCAAACACTGAGCCAAGCTTCACCAGTCAGGATGGCCGAGCGGTCTAAGGCGCTGCGTTAAGGTCGCAGTCTCCTCTGGAGGCGTGGGTTCAAATCCCACTTCTGACAGCTACTAGGTTTTTCTTTACTATCCCTTATGTTCTACCGCTTGTCTTCAGCATGTAGGCCTTAGCAGAGTTATGGGCACATTAGATTAGCCTGTGGACGCCGTCAGTCTAACCCTGAGCCAAGCTTCACCAGTCAGGATGGCCGAGCGGTCTAAGGCGCTGTGTTTAGGCCGCAGTCTCTCCTCGAGGCGTGGGTTCGAATCCCACTTCTGACAGTTTTCTTTGCTTACGTTCATGTTCTTCTACTTGCCTATCGCTAAACCTCTAGCACAAAAAAACAAATTGTGTTCCTACCACCAAAAAAGGCTCCATAGCTCAGGGGTTAGAGCACTGGTCTTGTAAACCAGGGGTCGCGAGTTCAAATCTCGCTGGGTCCTTCCCTGCAAGTGTTGGCGACGGTATCTCACATAGTAACGTAATAAGAATTTTCCTCAAAAGTTCCAAGGAAATATAACAGTGTAAACCGTTCAAGACATCTAGATTACTTTCTAGAAACACTCACTTTCTAATTGTGCATCAAAGGAAATGTGCTTTTGTAGCAAATGGCCATCTCTTGTTAACACCAAGGCACTCTCTTTCTGCGTGTCCTTTTATTAAATCACTACTTTGCACTTTTGACATCTGGCTTGGTTTTTTCCTCCCAACGCATTGGAACTGACGAAGGTAGCAAGGAATGGTAACAAGGGTAAAGCTCCTTCTTTTACAATTTCTCCATCATGTAACCTTCAGCAACAGAACATCAACATGAACCCAGCATGTTGACATCTAGGCCTTAGCAGAGTTATGGGCACATTAGACTAGCCTGTGGACGCCGTCAGTCTGACCCTGAGCCAAGCTTCACCAGTCAGGATGGCCGAGCGTTCTAAGGCGCTGCGTTCAGGTCGCAGTCTCCTCTGGAGGCGTGGGTTCAAATCCCACTTCTGACAGCTACTAGGTTTTTCTTTACTATCCCTTATGTTCTACCGCTTGTCTTCAGCATGTAGGCCTTAGCAGAGTTATGGGCACATTAGATTAGCCTGTGGACGCCGTCAGTCTGACCCTGAGCCAAGCTTCACCAGTCAGGATGGCCGAGCGTTCTAAGGCGCTGCGTTCAGGTCGCAGTCTCCTCTGGAGGCGTGGGTTCGAATCCCACTTCTGACAGCTCCTAGGTTTTTCTTTACTAACCTTCATGTTAGCAACATGAAGGACTTAGCAGAGTAGGCCTTAGCAGAGTTATGGGCACATTAGACTAGCCTGTGGACGCCGTCAGTCAAACACTGAGCAAAGCTTCACCAGTCAGGATGGCCGAGCGGTCTAAGGCGCTGCGCTAAGGTCGCAGTCTCCTCTGGAGGCGTGGGTTCAAATCCCACTTCTGACAGCTACTAGGTTTTTCTTTACTATCCCTTATGTTCTACCGCTTGTCTTCAGCATGTAGGCCTTAGCAGAGTTATGGGCACATTAGATTAGCCTGTGGACGCCGTCAGTCTAACCCTGAGCCAAGCTTCACCAGTCAGGATGGCCGAGCGGTCTAAGGCGCTGTGTTCAGGTCGCAGTCTCCTCTGGAGGCGTGGGTTTGAATCCCACTTCTGACAGCTCCTAGGTTTTTCTTTACTAACCTTCATGTTAGCAACATGAAGGACTTAGCAGAGTAGGCCTTAGCAGAGTTATGGGCACATTAGACTAGCCTGTGGACGCCGTCAGTCAAACACTGAGCCAAGCTTCACCAGTCAGGATGGCCGAGCGGTCTAAGGCGCTGCGCTAAGGTCGCAGTCTCCTCTGGAGGCGTGGGTTCAAATCCCACTTCTGACAGCTACTAGGTTTTTCTTTACTATCCCTTATGTTCTACCGCTTGTCTTCAGCATGTAGGCCTTAGCAGAGTTATGGGCACATTAGATTAGCCTGTGGACGCCGTCAGTCTAACCCTGAGCCAAGCTTCACCAGTCAGGATGGCCGAGCGGTCTAAGGCGCTGCGTTTAGGCCGCATTCTCTCCTCGAGGCGTGGGTTCGAATCCCACTTCTGACAGTTTTCTTTGCTTACGTTCATGTTCTTCTGCTTGCCTATCGCTAAACCTCTAGCACAAAAAACAAATTGTGTTCCTACCACCAAAAAAGGCTCCATAGCTCAGGGGTTAGAGCACTGGTCTTGTAAACCAGGGGTCGCGAGTTCAAATCTCGCTGGGGCCTTCCCTGCAAGTGTTGGCGATGGTATCTCACATAGTAACATAATAAGAATTTTCCTCAAAAGTTCCAAGGAAATATAACAGTGTAAACCGTTCAAGACATCTAGATTACTTTTAAGAAACACTCACTTTCTAATTGTGCATCAAAGGAAATGTGCTTTTGTAGCAAATGGCCATCTCTTGTTAACACCAAGGCACTCTCTTTCTGCGTGTCCTTTTATTAAATCACTACTTTGCACTTTTGACATCTGGCTTGGTTTTTTCCTCCCAACGCATTGGAACTGACGAAGGTAGCAAGGAATGGTAACAAGGGTAAAGCTCCTTCTTTTACAATTTCTCCATCATGTAACCTTCAGCAACAGAACATCAACATGAACCCAGCATGTTGACATCTAGGCCTTAGCAGAGGTAAGGGCACATTACATTAGCCTGTAGGCGATGTCAGTCTGACCCTGAGGAAAGCTTCACCAGTCAGGATGGCCGAGCGGTCTAACGCGCTGCGTTCAGGTCGCAGTCTCCTCTGGAGGCGTGGGTTCGAATCCCACTTCTGACAGCTCCTAGGTTTTTCTTTACTAACCTTCATGTTAGCAACATGAAGGACTTAGCAGAGTAGGCCTTAGCAGAGTTATGGGCACATTAGACTAGCCTGTGGACGCCGTCAGTCAAACACTGAGCCAAGCTTCACCAGTCAGGATGGCCGAGCGGTCTAAGGCGCTGCGCTAAGGTCGCAGTCTCCTCTGGAGGCGTGGGTTCAAATCCCACTTCTGACAGCTACTAGGTTTTTCTTTACTATCCCTTATGTTCTACCGCTTGTCTTCAGCATGTAGGCCTTAGCAGAGTTATGGGCACATTAGATTAGCCTGTGGACGCCGTCAGTCTAACCCTGAGCCAAGCTTCACCAGTCAGGATGGCCGAGCGGTCTAAGGCGCTGCGTTTAGGCCGCAGTCTCTCCTCGAGGCGTGGGTTCGAATCCCACTTCTGACAGTTTTCTTTGCTTACGTTCATGTTCTTCTGCTTGCCTATCGCTAAACCTCTAGCACAAAAAACAAATTGTGTTCCTACCACCAAAAAAGGCTCCATAGCTCAGGGGTTAGAGCACTGGTCTTGTAAACCAGGGGTCGCGAGTTCAAATCTCGCTGGGGCCTTCCCTGCAAGTGTTGGCGATGGTATCTCACATAGTAACATAATAAGAATTTTCCTCAAAAGTTCCAAGGAAATATAACAGTGTAAACCATTCAAGACATCTAGATTACTTTTAAGAAACACTCACTTTCTAATTGTGCATCAAAGGAAATGTGCTTTTGTAGCAAATGGCCATCTCTTGTTAACACCAAGGCACTCTCTTTCTGCGTGTCCTTTTATTAAATCACTACTTTGCACTTTTGACATCTGGCTTGGTTTTTTCCTCCCAACGCATTGGAACTGACGAAGGTAGCAAGGAATGGTAACAAGGGTAAAGCTCCTTCTTTTACAATTTCTCCATCATGTAACCTTCAGCAACAGAACATCAACATGAACCCAGCATGTTGACATCTAGGCCTTAGCAGAGGTAAGGGCACATTACATTAGCCTGTAGGCGACGTCAGTCTGACCCTGAGCCAAGCTTCACCAGTCAGGATGGCCGAGCGGTCTAAGGCGCTGCGTGCAGGTCGCAGTCTCCTCTGGAGGCGTGGGTTCGAATCCCACTTCTGACAGCTCCTAGGTTTTTCTTTACTAACCTTCATGTTAGCAACATGAAGGACTTAGCAGAGTAGGCCTTAGCAGAGTTATGGGCACATTAGACTAGCCTGTGGACGCCGTCAGTCAAACACTGAGCAAAGCTTCACCAGTCAGGATGGCCGAGCGGTCTAAGGCGCTGCGCTAAGGTCGCAGTCTCCTCTGGAGGCGTGGGTTCAAATCCCACTTCTGACAGCTACTAGGTTTTTCTTTACTATCCCTTATGTTCTACCGCTTGTCTTCAGCATGTAGGCCTTAGCAGAGTTATGGGCACATTAGATTAGCCTGTGGACGCCGTCAGTCTAACCCTGAGCCAAGCTTCACCAGTCAGGATGGCCGAGCGGTCTAAGGCGCTGCGTTTAGGCCGCAGTCTCTCCTCGAGGCGTGGGTTCGAATCCCACTTCTGACAGTTTTCTTTGCTTACGTTCATGTTCTTCTGCTTGCCTATCGCTAAACCTCTAGCACAAAAAACAAATTGTGTTCCTACCACCAAAAAAGGCTCCATAGCTCAGGGGTTAGAGCACTGGTCTTGTAAACCAGGGGTCGCGAGTTCAAATCTCGCTGGGGCCTTCCCTGCAAGTGTTGGCGATGGTATCTCACATAGTAACATAATAAGAATTTTCCTCAAAAGTTCCAAGGAAATATAACAGTGTAAACCGTTCAAGACATCTAGTTTACTTTTAAGAAACACTCACTTTCTAATTGTGCATCAAAGGAAATGTGCTTTTGTAGCAAATGGCCATCTCTTGTTAACACCAAGGCACTCTCTTTCTGCGTGTCCTTTTATTAAATCACTACTTTGCACTTTTGACATCTGGCTTGGTTTTTTCCTCCCAACGCATTGGAACTGACGAAGGTAGCAAGGAATGGTAACAAGGGTAAAGCTCCTTCTTTTACAATTTCTCCATCATGTAACCTTCAGCAACAGAACATCAACATGAACCCAGCATGTTGACATCTAGGCCTTAGCAGAGGTAAGGGCACATTACATTAGCCTGTAGGCGACGTCAGTCTGACCCTGAGCAAAGCTTCACCAGTCAGGATGGCCGAGCGGTCTAACGCGCTGCGTTCAGGTCGCAGTCTCCTCTGGAGGCGTGGGTTCGAATCCCACTTCTGACAGCTCCTAGGTTTTTCTTTACTAACCTTCATGTTAGCAACATGAAGGACTTAGCAGAGTAGGCCTTAGCAGAGTTATGGGCACATTAGACTAGCCTGTGGACGCCGTCAGTCAAACACTGAGCCAAGCTTCACCAGTCAGGATGGCCGAGCGGTCTAAGGCGCTGCGCTAAGGTCGCAGTCTCCTCTGGAGGCGTGGGTTCAAATCCCACTTCTGACAGCTACTAGGTTTTTCTTTACTATCCCTTATGTTCTACCGCTTGTCTTCAGCATGTAGGCCTTAGCAGAGTTTTGGGCACATTAGATTAGCCTGTGGACGCCGTCAGTCTAACCCTGAGCCAAACTTCACCAGTCAGGATGGCCGAGCGGTCTAAGGCGCTGCGTTTAGGCCGCAGTCTCTCCTCGAGGCGTGGGTTCGAATCCCACTTCTGACAGTTTTCTTTGCTTACGTTCATGTTCTTCTGCTTGCCTATCGCTAAACCTCTAGCACAAAAAACAAATTGTGTTCCTACCACCAAAAAAGGCTCCATAGCTCAGGGGTTAGAGCACTGGTCTTGTAAAACAGGGGTCGCGAGTTCAAATCTCGCTGGGGCCTTCCCTGCAAGTGTTGGCGATGGTATCTCACATAGTAACATAATAAGAATTTTCCTCAAAAGTTCCAAGGAAATATAACAGTGTAAACCGTTCAAGACATCTAGATTACTTTTAAGAAACACTCACTTTCTAATTGTGCATCAAAGGAAATGTGCTTTTGTAGCAAATGGCCATCTCTTGTTAACACCAAGGCACTCTCTTTCTGCGTGTCCTTTTATTAAATCACTACTTTGCACTTTTGACATCTGGCTTGGTTTTTTCCTCCCAACGCATTGGAACTGACGAAGGTAGCAAGGAATGGTAACAAGGGTAAAGCTCCTTCTTTTACAATTTCTCCATCATGTAACCTTCAGCAACAGAACATCAACATGAACCCAGCATGTTGACATCTAGGCCTTAGCAGAGGTAAGGGCACATTACATTAGCCTGTAGGCGACGTCAGTCTGACCCTGAGCCAAGCTTCACCAGTCAGGATGGCCGAGCGGTCTAAGGCGCTGCGTGCAGGTCGCAGTCTCCTCTGGAGGCGTGGGTTCGAATCCCACTTCTGACAGCTGCTAGGTTTTTCTTTACTAACCTTCATGTTAGCAACATGAAGGACTTAGCAGAGTAGGCCTTAGCAGAGTTATGGGCACATTAGACTAGCCTGTGGACGCCGTCAGTCAAACACTGATCCAAGCTTCACCAGTCAGGATGGCCGAGCGGTCTAAGGCGCTGCGTTAAGGTCGCAGTCTCCTCTGGAGGCGTGGGTTCAAATCCCACTTCTGACAGCTACTAGGTTTTTCTTTACTATCCCTTATGTTCTACCGCTTGTCTTCAGCATGTAGGCCTTAGCAGAGTTTTGGGCACATTAGATTAGCCTGTGGACGCCGTCAGTCTAACCCTGAGCCAAGCTTCACCAGTCAGGATGGCCGAGCGGTCTAAGGCGCTGCGTTTAGGCCGCAGTCTCTCCTCGAGGCGTGGGTTCGAATCCCACTTCTGACAGTTTTCTTTGCTTACGTTCATGTTCTTCTGCTTGCCTATCGCTAAACCTCTAGCACAAAAAACAAATTGTGTTCCTACCACCAAAAAAGGCTCCATAGCTCAGGGGTTAGAGCACTGGTCTTGTAAACCAGGGGTCGCGAGTTCAAATCTCGCTGGGGCCTTCCCTGCAAGTGTTGGCGATGGTATCTCACATAGTAACATAATAAGAATTTTCCTCAAAAGTTCCAAGGAAATATAACAGTGTAAGCCGTTCAAGACATCTAGATTACTTTTAAGAAACACTCACTTTCTAATTGTGCATCAAAGGAAATGTGCTTTTGTAGCAAATGGCCATCTCTTGTTAACACCAAGGCACTCTCTTTCTGCGTGTCCTTTTATTAAATCACTACTTTGCACTTTTGACATCTGGCTTGGTTTTTTCCTCCCAACGCATTGGAACTGACGAAGGTAGCAAGGAATGGTAACAAGGGTAAAGCTCCTTCTTTTACAATTTCTCCATCATGTAACCTTTAGCAACAGAACATCAACATGAACCCAGCATGTTGACATCTAGGCCTTAGCAGAGGTAAGGGCACATTACATTAGCCTGTAGGCGACGTCAGTCTAACCCTGAGCCAAGCTTCACCAGTCAGGATGGCCGAGCGGTCTAAGGCGCTGCGTTCAGGTCGCAGTCTCCTCTGGAAGCGTGGGTTCGAATCCCACTTCTGACAGCTGCTAGGTTTTTCTTTACTAACCTTCATGTTAGCAACATGAAGGACTTAGCAGAGTAGGCCTTAGCAGAGTTATGGGCACATTAGACTAGCCTGTGGACGCCGTCAGTCAAACACTGAGCCAAGCTTCACCAGTCAGGATGGCCGAGCGGTCTAAGGCGCTGCGTTAAGGTCGCAGTCTCCTCTGGAGGCGTGGGTTCAAATCCCACTTCTGACAGCTATTAGGTTTTTCTTTACTATCCCTTATGTTCTACCGCTTGTCTTCAGCATGTAGGCCTTAGCAGAGTTATGGGGCACATTAGATTAGCCTGTGGACGCCGTCAGTCTAACCCTGAGCCAAGCTTCACCAGTCAAGATGGCCGAGCGGTCTAAGGCGCTGCGTTTAGGCCGCAGTCCCTCCTCGAGGCGTGGGTTCGAATCCCACTTCTGACAGTTTTCTTTGCTTACGTTCATGTTCTTCTGCTTGCCTATCGCTAAACCTCTAGCACAAAAAACAAATTGTGTTCCTACCACCAAAAAAGGCTCCATAGCTCAGGGGTTAGAGCACTGGTCTTGTAAACCAGGGGTCGCGATTTCAAATCTCGCTGGGGCCTTCCTTGCAAGTGTTGGCGACGGTATCTCACATAGTAACGTAATAAGAATTTTCCTCAAAAGTTCCAAGGAAATATAACAGTGTAAACCGTTCAAGACATCTAGATTACTTTCTAGAAACACTCACTTTCTAATTGTGCATCAAAGGAAATGTGCTTTTGTAGCAAATGGCCATCTCTTGTTAACACCAAGGCACTCTCTTTCTGCGTGTC
>NW_028120028.1:107500-110000 GCF_965119305.1 Pelophylax lessonae | reverse complement strand
ACGCCGTCAGTCAAACACTGAGCCAAGCTTCACCAGTCAGGATGGCCGAGCGGTCTAAGGCGCTGCGCTAAGGTCGCAGTCTCCTCTGGAGGCGTGGGTTCAAATCCCACTTCTGACAGCTACTAGGTTTTTCTTTACTATCCCTTATGTTCTACCGCTTGTCTTCAGCATGTAGGCCTTAGCAGAGTTATGGGCACATTAGATTAGCCTGTGGACGCCGTCAGTCTAACCCTGAGCCAAGCTTCACCAGTCAGGATGGCCGAGCGGTCTAAGGCGCTGCATTTAGGCCGCAGTCTCTCCTCGAGGCGTGGGTTCAAATCCCACTTCTGACAGTTTTCTTTGCTTACGTTCATGTTCTTCTGCTTGCCTATCGCTAAACCTCTAGCACAAAAAACAAATTGTGTTCCTACCACCAAAAAAGGCTCCATAGCTCAGGGGTTAGAGCACTGGTCTTGTAAACCAGGGGTCGCGAGTTCAAATCTCGCTGGGGCCTTCCCTGCAAGTGTTGGCGATGGTATCTCACATAGTAACATAATAAGAATTTTCCTCAAAAGTTCCAAGGAAATATAACAGTGTAAACCGTTCAAGACATCTAGATTACTTTTAAGAAACACTCACTTTCTAATTGTGCATCAAAGGAAATGTGCTTTTGTAGCAAATGGCCATCTCTTGTTAACACCAAGGCACTCTCTTTCTGCGTGTCCTTTTATTAAATCACTACTTTGCACTTTTGACATCTGGCTTGGTTTTTTCCTCCCAACGCATTGGAACTGACGAAGGTAGCAAGGAATGGTAACAAGGGTAAAGCTCCTTCTTTTACAATTTCTCCATCATGTAACCTTCAGCAACAGAACATCAACATGAACCCAGCATGTTGACATCTAGGCCTTAGCAGAGGTAAGGGCACATTACATTAGCCTGTAGGCGACGTCAGTCTGACCCTGAGCCAAGCTTCACCAGTCAGGATGGCCGAGCGGTCTAAGGCGCTGCGTGCATGTCGCAGTCTCCTCTGGAGGCGTGGGTTCGAATCCCACTTCTGACAGCTGCTAGGTTTTTCTTTACTAACCTTCATGTTAGCAACATGAAGGACTTAGCAGAGTAGGCCTTAGCAGAGTTATGGGCACATTAGACTAGCCTGTGGACGCCGTCAGTCAAACACTGAGCCAAGCTTCACCAGTCAGGATGGCCGAGCGGTCTAAGGCGCTGCGTTAAGGTCGCAGTCTCCTCTGGAGGCGTGGGTTCAAATCCCACTTCTGACAGCTACTAGGTTTTTCTTTACTATCCCGTATGTTCTACCGCTTTTCTTCAGCATGTAGGCCTTAGCAGAGTTATGGGCACATTAGATTAGCCTGTGGACGCCGTCAGTCTAACCCTGAGCCAAGCTTCACCAGTCAGGATGGCCGAGCGGTCTAAGGCGCTGCGTTTAGGCCGCAGTCTCTCCTCGAGGCGTGGGTTCGAATCCCACTTCTGACAGTTTTCTTTGCTTACGTTCATGTTCTTCTGCTTGCCTATCGCTAAACCTCTAGCACAAAAAACAAATTGTGTTCCTACCACCAAAAAAGGCTCCATAGCTCAGGGGTTAGAGCACTGGTCTTGTAAACCAGGGGTCGCGAGTTCAAATCTCGCTGGGGCCTTCCCTGCAAGTGTTGGCGACGGTATCTCACATAGTAACGTAATAAGAATTTTCCTCAAAAGTTCCAAGGAAATATAACAGTGTAAACCGTTCAAGACATCTAGATTACTTTCTAGAAACACTCACTTTCTAATTGTGCATCAAAGGAAATGTGCTTTTGTAGCAAATGGCCATCTCTTGTTAACACCAAGGCACTCTCTTTCTGCGTGTACTTTTATTAAATCACTACTTTGCACTTTTGACATCTGGCTTGGTTTTTTCCTCCCAACGCATTGGAACTGACGAAGGTAGCAAGGAATGGTAACAAGGGTAAAGCTCCTTCTTTTACAATTTCTCCATCATGTAACCTTCAGCAACAGAACATCAACATGAACCCAGCATGTTGACATCTAGGTCTTAGCAGAGGTAAGGGCACATTACATTAGCCTGTAGGCGACGTCAGTCTAACCCTGAGCCAAGCTTCACCAGTCAGGATGGCCGAGCGGTCTAAGGCGCTGCGTTCAGGTCGCAGTCTCCTCTGGAGGCATGGGTTCGAATCCCACTTCTGACAGCTCCTAGGTTTTTCTTTACTAACCTTCATGTTAGCAACATGAAGGACTTAGCAGAGTAGGCCTTAGCAGAGTTATGGGCACATTAGACTAGCCTGTGGACGCCGTCAGTCAAACACTGAGCCAAGCTTCACCAGTCAGGATGGCCGAGCGGTCTAAGGCGCTGCGCTAAGGTCGCAGTCTCCTCTGGAGGCGTGGGTTCAAATCCCACTTCTGACAGCTACTAGGTTTTTCTTTACTATCCCTTATGTTCTACCGCTTGTCTTCAGCATGTAGGCCTTAGCAGAGTTATGGGCACATTAGATTAGCCTGTGGACGC
>NW_028120028.1:95000-105000 GCF_965119305.1 Pelophylax lessonae | reverse complement strand
GGTTAGAGCACTGGTCTTGTAAACCAGGGGTCGCGAGTTCAAATCTCGCTGGGGCCTTCCCTGCAAGTGTTGGCGATGGTATCTCACATAGTAACATAATAAGAATTTTCCTCAAAAGTTCCAAGGAAATATAACAGTGTAAACCGTTCAAGACATCTAGATTACTTTTAAGAAACACTCACTTTCTAATTGTGCATCAAAGGAAATGTGCTTTTGTAGCAAATGGCCATCTCTTGTTAACACCAAGGCACTCTCTTTCTGCGTGTCCTTTTATTAAATCACTACTTTGCACTTTTGACATCTGGCTTGGTTTTTTCCTCCCAACGCATTGGAACTGACGAAGGTAGCAAGGAATGGTAACAAGGGTAAAGCTCCTTCTTTTACAATTTCTCCATCATGTAACCTTCAGCAACAGAACATCAACATGAACCCAGCATGTTGACATCTAGGCCTTAGCAGAGGTAAGGGCACATTACATTAGCCTGTAGGCGACGTCAGTCTAACCCTGAGCCAAGCTTCACCAGTCAGGATGGCCGAGCGGTCTAAGGCGCTGCGTTCAGGTCGCAGTCTCCTCTGGAGGCGTGGGTTCGAATCCCACTTCTGACAGCTCCTAGGTTTTTCTTTACTAACCTTCATGTTAGCAACATGAAGGACTTAGCAGAGTAGGCCTTAGCAGAGTTACGGGCACATTAGACTAGCCTGTGGACGCCGTCAGTCAAACACTGAGCCAAGCTTCACCAGTCAGGATGGTCGAGCGGTCTAAGGCGCTGCGTTTAGGCCGCAGTCTCTCCTCGAGGCGTGGGTTCGAATCCCACTTCTGACAGTTTTCTTTGCTTACGTTCATGTTCTTCTGCTTGCCTATCGCTAAACCTCGAGCACAAAAAACAAATTGTGTTCCTACCACCAAAAAAGGCTCCATAGCTCAGGGGTTAGAGCACTGGTCTTGTAAACCAGGGGTCGCGAGTTCAAATCTCGCTGGGGCCTTCCCTGCAAGTGTTGGCGATGGTATCTCACATAGTAACATAATAAGAATTTTCCTCAAAAGTTCCAAGGAAATATAACAGTGTAAACCGTTCAAGACATCTAGATTACTTTTAAGAAACACTCACTTTCTAATTGTGCATCAAAGGAAATGTGCTTTTGTAGCAAATGGCCATCTCTTGTTAACACCAAGGCACTCTCTTTCTGCGTGTCCTTTTATTAAATCACTACTTTGCACTTTTGACATCTGGCTTGGTTTTTTCCTCCCAACGCATTGGAACTGACGAAGGTAGCAAGGAATGGTAACAAGGGTAAAGCTCCTTCTTTTACAATTTCTCCATCATGTAACCTTCAGCAACAGAACATCAACATGAACCCAGCATGTTGACATCTAGGCCTTAGCAGAGGTAAGGGCACATTACATTAGCCTGTAGGCGACGTCAGTCTGACCCTGAGCAAAGCTTCACCAGTCAGGATGGCCGAGCGGTCTAACGCGCTGCGTTCAGGTCGCAGTCTCCTCTGGAGGCGTGGGTTCGAATCCCACTTCTGACAGCTCCTAGGTTTTTCTTTACTAACCTTCATGTTAGCAACATGAAGGACTTAGCAGAGTAGGCCTTAGCAGAGTTATGGGCACATTAGACTAGCCTGTGGACGCCGTCAGTCAAACACTGAGCCAAGCTTCACCAGTCAGGATGGCCGAGCGGTCTAAGGCGCTGCGCTAAGGTCGCAGTCTCCTCTGGAGGCGTGGGTTCAAATCCCACTTCTGACAGCTACTAGGCTTTTCTTTACTATCCCTTATGTTCTACCGCTTGTCTTCAGCATGTAGGCCTTAGCAGAGTTTTGGGCACATTAGATTAGCCTGTGGACGCCGTCAGTTTAACCCTGAGCCAAGCTTCACCAGTCAGGATGGCCGAGCGGTCTAAGGCGCTGCGTTTAGGCCGCAGTCTCTCCTCGAGGCGTGGGTTCGAATCCCACTTCTGACAGTTTTCTTTGCTTACGTTCATGTTCTTCTGCTTGCCTATCGCTAAACCTCTAGCACAAAAAACAAATTGTGTTCCTACCACCAAAAAAGGCTCCATAGCTCAGGGGTTAGAGCACTGGTCTTGTAAACCAGGGGTCGCGAGTTCAAATCTCGCTGGGGCCTTCCCTGCAAGTGTTGGCGATGGTATCTCACATAGTAACATAATAAGAATTTTCCTCAAAAGTTCCAAGGAAATATAACAGTGTAAACCGTTCAAGACATCTAGATTACTTTTAAGAAACACTCACTTTCTAATTGTGCATCAAAGGAAATGTGCTTTTGTAGCAAATGGCCATCTCTTGTTAACACCAAGGCACTCTCTTTCTGCGTGTCCTTTTATTAAATCACTACTTTGCACTTTTGACATCTGGCTTGGTTTTTTCCTCCCAACGCATTGGAACTGACGAAGGTAGCAAGGAATGGTAACAAGGGTAAAGCTCCTTCTTTTACAATTTCTCCATCATGTAACCTTCAGCAACAGAACATCAACATGAACCCAGCATGTTGACATCTAGGCCTTAGCAGAGGTAAGGGCACATTACATTAGCCTGTAGGCGACGTCAGTCTAACCCTGAGCCAAGCTTCACCAGTCAGGATGGCCGAGCGGTCTAAGGCGCTGCGTTCAGGTCGCAGTCTCCTCTGGAGGCGTGGGTTCGAATCCCACTTCTGACAGCTCCTAGGTTTTTCTTTACTAACCTTCATGTTAGCAACATGAAGGACTTAGCAGAGTAGGCCTTAGCAGAGTTACGGGCACATTAGACTAGCCTGTGGACGCCGTCAGTCAAACACTGAGCCAAGCTTCACCAGTCAGGATGGTCGAGCGGTCTAAGGCGCTGCGTTTAGGCCGCAGTCTCTCCTCGAGGCGTGGGTTCGAATCCCACTTCTGACAGTTTTCTTTGCTTACGTTCATGTTCTTCTGCTTGCCTATCGCTAAACCTCGAGCACAAAAAACAAATTGTGTTCCTACCACCAAAAAAGGCTCCATAGCTCAGGGGTTAGAGCACTGGTCTTGTAAACCAGGGGTCGCGAGTTCAAATCTCGCTGGGGCCTTCCCTGCAAGTGTTGGCGATGGTATCTCACATAGTAACATAATAAGAATTTTCCTCAAAAGTTCCAAGGAAATATAACAGTGTAAACCGTTCAAGACATCTAGATTACTTTTAAGAAACACTCACTTTCTAATTGTGCATCAAAGGAAATGTGCTTTTGTAGCAAATGGCCATCTCTTGTTAACACCAAGGCACTCTCTTTCTGCGTGTCCTTTTATTAAATCACTACTTTGCACTTTTGACATCTGGCTTGGTTTTTTCCTCCCAACGCATTGGAACTGACGAAGGTAGCAAGGAATGGTAACAAGGGTAAAGCTCCTTCTTTTACAATTTCTCCATCATGTAACCTTCAGCAACAGAACATCAACATGAACCCAGCATGTTGACATCTAGGCCTTAGCAGAGGTAAGGGCACATTACATTAGTCTGTAGGCGACGTCAGTCTGACCCTGAGCCAAGCTTCACCAGTCAGGATGGCCGAGCGGTCTAAGGCGCTGCGTGCAGGTCGCAGTCTCCTCTGGAGGCGTGGGTTCGAATCCCACTTCTGACAGCTCCTAGGTTTTTCTTTACTAACCTTCATGTTAGCAACATGAAGGACTTAGCAGAGTAGGCCTTAGCAGAGTTATGGGCACATTAGACTAGCCTGTGGACGCCGTCAGTCAAACACTGAGCCAAGCTTCACCAGTCAGGATGGCCGAGCGGTCTAAGGCGCTGCGTTAAGGTCGCAGTCTCCTCTGGAGGCGTGGGTTCAAATCCCACTTCTGACAGCTACTAGGTTTTTCTTTACTATCCCTTATGTTCTACCGCTTTTCTTCAGCATGTAGGCCTTAGCAGAGTTATGGGCACATTAGATTAGCCTGTGGACGCCGTCAGTCTAACCCTGAGCCAAGCTTCACCAGTCAGGATGGCCGAGCGGTCTAAGGCGCTGCGTTTAGGCCGCAGTCTCTCCTCGAGGCGTGGGTTCGAATCCCACTTCTGACAGCTCCTAGGTTTTTCTTTACTAACCTTCATGTTAGCAACATGAAGGACTTAGCAGAGTAGGCCTTAGCAGAGTTATGGGCACATTAGACTTGCCTGTGGACGCCGTCAGTCAAACACTGAGCCAAGCTTCACCAGTCAGGATGGCCGAGCGGTCTAAGGCGCTGCGTTAAGGTCGCAGTCTCCTCTGGAGGCGTGGGTTCAAATCCCACTTCTGACAGCTACTAGGTTTTTCTTTACTATCCCTTATGTTCTACCGTTTGTCTTCAGCATGTAGGCCTTAGCAGAGTTATGGGCACATTAGATTAGCCTGTGGACGCCGTCAGTCTAACCCTGAGCCAAGCTTCACCAGTCAGGATGGCCGAGCGGTCTAAGGCGCTGCGTTTAGGCCGCAGTCTCTCCTCGAGGCGTGGGTTCGAATCCCACTTCTGACAGTTTTCTTTGCTTACGTTCATGTTCTTCTGCTTGCCTATCGCTAAACCTCTAGCACAAAAAACAAATTGTGTTCCTCCAACCAAAAAAGGCTCCATAGCTCAGGGGTTAGAGCACTGGTCTTGTAAACCCGGGGTCGCGAGTTCAAATCTCGCTGGCGCCTTCCCTGCAAGTGTTGGCGACGGTATCTCACATAGTAACGTAATAAGAATTTTCCTCAAAAGTTCCAAGGAAATATAACAGTGTAAACCGTTCAAGACATCTAGATTACTTTCTAGAAACACTCACTTTCTAATTGTGCATCAAAGGAAATGTGCTTTTGTAGCAAATGGCCATCTCTTGTTAACACCAAGGCACTCTCTTTCTGCGTGTCCTTTTATTAAATCACTACTTTGCACTTTTGACATCTGGCTTGGTTTTTTCCTCCCAACGCATTGGAACTGACGAAGGTAGCAAGGAATGGTAACAAGGGTAAAGCTCCTTCTTTTACAATTTCTCCATCATGTAACCTTCAGCAACAGAACATCAACATGAACCCAGCATGTTGACATCTAGGTCTTAGCAGAGGTAAGGGCACATTACATTAGCCTGTAGGCGACGTCAGTCTAACCCTGAGCCAAGCTTCACCAGTCAGGATGGCCGAGCGGTCTAAGGCGCTGCGTTCAGGTCGCAGTCTCCTCTGGAGGCGTGGGTTCAAATCCCACTTCTGACAGCTCCTAGGTTTTTCTTTACTAACCTTCATGTTAGCAACATGAAGGACTTAGCAGAGTAGGCCTTAGCAGAGTTATGGGCACATTAGACTAGCCTGTGGACGCCGTCAGTCAAACACTGAGCCAAGCATCACCAGTCAGGATGGCCGAGCGGTCTAAGGCGCTGCGTAAAGGTCGCCGTCTCCTCTGGAGGCGTGGGTTCAAATCCCACTTCTGACAGCTACTAGATTTTTCTTTACTATCCCTTATGTTCTACCGCTTGTCTTCAGCATGTAGGCCTTAGCAGAGTTATGGGCACATTAGATTAGCCTGTGGACGCCGTCAGTCTAACCCTGAGCCAAGCTTCACCAGTCAGGATTGCCGAGCGGTCTAAGGCGCTGCGTTTAGGCCGCAGTCTCTCCTCGAGGCGTGGGTTCGAATCCCACTTCTGACAGTTTTCTTTGCTTACGTTCATATTCTTCTGCTTGCCTATCGCTAAACCTCTAGCACAAAAAACAAATTGTGTTCCACTACCAAAAAAGGCTCCATATCTCAGGGGTTAGAGCACTGGTCTTGTAAACCAGGGGTCGCGAGTTCAATCTCGCTGGGGCCTTCCCTGCAAGTGTTGGCGACGGTATCTCACATAGTAACGTAATAAGAATTTTCCTCAAAAGTTCCAAGGAAATATAACAGTGTAAACCGTTCAAGACATCTAGATTACTTTCTAGAAACACTCACTTTCTAATTGTGCATCAAAGGAAATGTGCTTTTGTAGCAAATGGCCATCTCTTGTTAACACCAAGGCACTCTCTTTCTGCGTGTCCTTTTATTAAATCACTACTTTGCACTTTTGACATCTGGCTTGGTTTTTTCCTCCCAACGCATTGGAACTGACGAAGGTAGCAAGGAATGGTAACAAGGGTAAAGCTCCTTCTTTTACAATTTCTCCATCATGTAACCTTCAGCAACAGAACATCAACATGAACCCAGCATGTTGACATCTAGGCCTTAGCAGAGGTAAGGGCACATTACATTAGCCTGTAGGCGACGTCAGTCTGACCCTGAGCAAAGCTTCACCAGTCAGGATGGCGAAGCGGTCTAACGCGCTGCGTTCAGGTCGCAGTCTCCTCTGGAGGCGTGGGTTCGAATCCCACTTCTGACAGCTCCTAGGTTTTTCTTTACTAACCTTCATGTTAGCAACATGAAGGACTTAGCAGAGTAGGCCTTAGCAGAGTTATGGGCACATTAGACTAGCCTGTGGACGCCGTCAGTCAAACACTGAGCCAAGCTTCACCAGTCAGGATGGCCGAGCGGTCTAAGGCGCTGCGCTAAGGTCGCAGTCTCCTCTGGAGGCGTGGGTTCAAATCCCACTTCTGACAGCTACTAGATTTTTCTTTACTATCCCTTATGTTCTACCGCTTGTCTTCAGCATGTAGGCCTTAGCAGAGTTATGGGCACATTAGATTAGCCTGTGGACGCCGTCAGTCTAACCCTGAGCCAAGCTTCACCAGTCAGGATGGCCGAGCGGTCTAAGGCGCTGCGTTTAGGCCGCAGTCTCTCCTCGAGGCGTGGGTTCGAATCCCACTTCTGACAGTTTTCTTTGCTTACGTTCATATTCTTCTGCTTGCCTATCGCTAAACCCCTAGCACAAAAAACAAATTGTGTTCCACTACCAAAAAAGGCTCCATAGCTCAGGGGTTAGAGAACTGGTCTTGTAAACCAGGGGTCGCGAGTTCAATCTCGCTGGGGCCTTCCCTGCAAGTGTTGGCGACAATATCTCACATAGTAACGTAATAAGAATTTTCCTCAAAAGTTCCAAGGAAATATAACAGTGTAAACCGTTCAAGACATCTAGATTACTTTCTAGAAACACTCACTTTCTAATTGTGCATCAAAGGAAATGTGCTTTTGTAGCAAATGGCCATCTCTTGTTAACACCAAGGCACTCTCTTTCTGCGTGTCCTTTTATTAAATCACTACTTTGCACTTTTGACATCTGGCTTGGTTTTTTCCTCCCAACGCATTGGAACTGACGAAGGTAGCAAGGAATGGTAACAAGGGTAAAGCTCCTTCTTTTACAATTTCTCCATCATGTAACCTTCAGCAACAGAACATCAACATGAACCCAGCATGTTGACATCTAGGTCTTAGCAGAGGTAAGGGCACATTACATTAGCCTGTAGGCGACGTCAGTCTAACCCTGAGCCAAGCTTCACCAGTCAGGATGGCCGAGCGGTCTAAGGCGCTGCGTTCAGGTCGCAGTCTCCTCTGGAGGCGTGGGTTCGAATCCCACTTCTGACAGCTCCTAGGTTTTTCTTTACTAACCTTCATGTTAGCAACATGAAGGACTTAGCAGAGTAGGCCTTAGCAGAGTTATGGGCACATTAGACTAGCCTGTGGACGCCGTCAGTCAAACACTGAGCCAAGCTTCACCAGTCAGGATGGCCGAGCGGTCTAAGGCGCTGCGTTAAGGTCGCAGTCTCCTCTGGAGGCGTGGGTTCAAATCCCACTTCTGACAGCTACTAGGTTTTTCTTTACTATCCCTTTTGTTCTACCGCTTGTCTTCAGCATGTAGGCCTTAGCAGAGTTATGGGCACATTAGATTAGCCTGTGGACGCCGTCAGTCTAACCCTGAGCCAAGCTTCACCAGTCAGGATGGCCGAGCGGTCTAAGGCGCTGCGTTTAGGCCGCAGTCTCTCCTCGAGACGTGGGTTCGAATCCCACTTCTGACAGTTTTCTTTGCTTACGTTCATGTTCTTCTGCTTGCCTATCGCTAAACCTCTAGCACAAAAAAACAAATTGTGTTCCTACCACCAAAAAAGGCTCCATAGTTCAGGGGTTAGAGCACTGGTCTTGTAAACCAGGGGTCGCGAGTTCAAATCTCGCTGGGGCCTTCCTTGCAAGTGTTGGTGACGGTGTCTCACATAGTAACGTAATAAGAATTTTCCTCAAAAGTTCCAAGGAAATATAACAGTGTAAACCGTTCAAGACATCTAGATTACTTTCTAGAAACACTCACTTTCTAATTGTGCATCAAAGGAAATGAGCTTTTGTAGCAAATGGCCATCTCTTGTTAACACCAAGGCACTCTCTTTCTGCGTGTCCTTTTATTAAATCACTACTTTGCACTTTTGACATCTGGCTTGGTTTTTTCCTCCCAACGCATTGGAACTGACGAAGGTAGCAAGGAATGGTAACAAGGGTAAAGCTCCTTCTTTTACAATTTCTCCATCATGTAACCTTCAGCAACAGAACATCAACATGAACCCAGCATGTTGACATCTAGGTCTTAGCAGAGGTAAGGGCACATTACATTAGCCTGTAGGCGACGTCAGTCTGACCCTGAGCCAAGCTTCAACAGTCAGGATGGCCGAGCGGTCTAAGGCGCTGCGTTCAGGTCGCAGTCTCCTCTGGAGGCGTGGGTTCGAATCCCACTTCTGACAGCTCCTAGGTTTTTCTTTACTAACCTTCATGTTAGCAACATGAAGGACTTAGCAGAGTAGGCCTTAGCAGAGTTATGGGCACATTAGACTAGCCTGTGGACGCCGTCAGTCAAACACTAAGCAAAGCTTCACCAGTCAGGATGGCCGAGCGGTCTAAGGCGCTGCGTTAAGGTCGCAGTCTCCTCTGGAGGCGTGGGTTCAAATCCCACTTCTGACAGCTACTAGGTTTTTCTTTACTATCCCTTATGTTCTACCGCTTGTCTTCAGCATGTAGGCCTTAGCAGAGTTATGGGCACATTAGATTAGCCTGTGGACGCCGTCAGTCTAACCCTGAGCCAAGCTTCACCAGTCAGGATGGCCGAGCGGTCTAAGGCGCTGCGTTTAGGCCGCAGTCTCTCCTCGAGGCGTGGGTTCGAATCCCACTTCTGACACTTTTCTTTGCTTACGTTCATGTTCTTCTGCTTGCCTATCGCTAAACCTCTAGCACAAAAAACAAATTGTGTTCCTACCACCAAAAAAGGCTCCATAGCTCAGGGGTTAGAGCACTGGTCTTGTAAACCAGGGGTCGCGATTTCAAATCTCGCTGGGGCCTTCCTTGCAAGTGTTGGCGACAGTATCTCACATAGTAACTTAATAAGAATTTTCCTCAAAAGTTCCAAGGAAATATAACAGTGTAAACCGTTCAAGACATCTAGATTACTTTCTAGAAACACTCACTTTCTAATTGTGCATCAAAGGAAATGTGCTTTTGTAGCAAATGGCCATCTCTTGTTAACACCAAGGCACTCTCTTTCTGCGTGTCCTTTTATTAAATCACTACTTTGCACTTTTGACATCTGGCTTGGTTTTTTCCTCCCAACGCATTGGAACTGACGAAGGTAGCAAGGAATGGTAACAAGGGTAAAGCTCCTTCTTTTACAATTTCTCCATCATGTAACCTTCAGCAACAGAACATCAACATGAACCCAGCATGTTGACATCTAGGCCTTAGCAGAGGTAAGGGCACATTACATTAGCCTGTAGGCGACGTCAGTCTGACCCTGAGCAAAGCTTTACCAGTCAGGATGGCCGAGCGGTCTAACACGCTGCATTCAGGTCGCAGTCTCCTCTGGAGGCGTGGGTTCGAATCCCACTTCTGACAGCTCCTAGGTTTTTCTTTACTAACCTTCATGTTAGCAACATGAAGGACTTAGCAGAGTAGGCCTTAGCAGAGTTATGGGCACATTAGACTAGCCTGTGGACGCCGTCAGTCAAACACTGAGCCAAGCTTCACCAGTCAGGATGGCCGAGCGGTCTAAGGCGCTGCGTTAAGGTCGCAGTCTCCTCTGGAGGCGTGGGTTCAAATCCCACTTCTGACAGCTACTAGGTTTTTCTTTACTATCCCTTATGTTCTACCGCTTGTCTTCA
>NW_028120028.1:80000-85000 GCF_965119305.1 Pelophylax lessonae | reverse complement strand
CTGACAGCTACTAGGTTTTTCTTTACTATCCCTTATGTTCTACCGCTTGTCTTCAGCATGTAGGCCTTAGCAGAGTTATGGGCACATTAGATTAGCCTGTGAACGCCGTCAGTCTAACCCTGAGCCAAACTTCACCAGTCAGGATGGCCGAGCGGTCTAAGGCGCTGCGTTTAGGCCGCAGTCTCTCCTCGAGGCGTGGGTTCGAATCCCACTTCTGACAGTTTTCTTTGCTTACGTTCATGTTCTTCTGCTTGCCTATCGCTAAACCTCTAGCACAAAAAACAAATTGTGTTCCTACCACCAAAAAAGGCTCCATAGCTCAGGGGTTAGAGCACTGGTCTTGTAAACCAGGGGTCGCGATTTCAAATCTCGCTGGGGCCTTCCTTGCAAGTGTTGGCGACGGTATCTCACATAGTAACGTAATAAGAATTTTCCTCAAAAGTTCCAAGGAAATATAACAGTGTAAACCGTTCAAGACATCTAGATTACTTTCTAGAAACACTCACTTTCTAATTGTGCATCAAAGGAAATGTGCTTTTGTAGCAAATGGCCATCTCTTGTTAACACCAAGGCACTCTCTTTCTGCGTGTCCTTTTATTAAATCACTACTTTGCACTTTTGACATCTGGCTTGGTTTTTTCCTCCCAACGCATTGGAACTGACGAAGGTAGCAAGGAATGGTAACAAGGGTAAAGCTCCTTCTTTTACAATTTCTCCATCATGTAACCTTCAGCAACAGAACATCAACATGAACCCAGCATGTTGACATCTAGGTCTTAGCAGAGGTAAGGGCACATTAAAATTAGCCTGTAGGCGACGTCAGTCTAACCCTGAGCCAAGCTTCACCAGTCAGGATGGCCGAGCGGTCTAAGGCGCTGCGTTCAGGTCGCAGTCTCCTCTGGAGGCGTCGGTTCGAATCCCACTTCTGACAGCTCCTAGGTTTTTCTTTACTAACCTTCATGTTAGCAACATGAAGGACTTAGCAGAGTAGGCCTTAGCAGAGTTATGGGCACATTAGACTAGCCTGTGGACGCCGTCAGTCAAACACTGAGCCAAGCTTCACCAGTCAGGATGGCTGAGCGGTCTAAGGCGCTGCGTTAAGGTCGCAGTCTCCTTTGGAGGCGTGGGTTCAAATCCCACTTCTGACAGCTACTAGGTTTTTCTTTACTATCCCTTATGTTCTACCGCTTGTCTTCAGCATGTAGGCCTTAGCAGAGTTATGGGCACATTAGATTAGCCTGTGGACGCCGTCAGTCTAACCCTGAGCCAAGCTTCACCAGTCAGGATGGCCGAGCGGTCTAAGGCGCTGCGTTTAGGCCGCAGTCTCTCCTCGAGGCGTGGGTTCGAATCCCACTTCTGACAGTTTTCTTTGCTTACGTTCATGTTCTTCTGCTTGCCTATCGCTAAACCTCTAGCACAAAAAACAAATTGTGTTCCTACCACCAAAAAAGGCTCCATAGCTCAGGGGTTAGAGCACTGGTCTTGTAAACCAGGGGTCGCGATTTCAAATCTCGCTGGGGCCTTCCTTGCAAGTGTTGGCGACGGTATCTCACATAGTAACGTAATAAGAATTTTCCTCAAAAGTTCCAAGGAAATATAACAGTGTAAACCGTTCAAGACATCTAGATTACTTTCTAGAAACACTCACTTTCTAATTGTGCATCAAAGGAAATGTGCTTTTGTAGCAAATGGCCATCTCTTGTTAACACCAAGGCACTCTCTTTCTGCGTGTCCTTTTATTAAATCACTACTTTGCACTTTTGACATCTGGCTTGGTTTTTTCCTCCCAACGCATTGGAACTGACGAAGGTAGCAAGGAATGGTAACAAGGGTAAAGCTCCTTCTTTTACAATTTCTCCATCATGTAACCTTCAGCAACAGAACATCAACATGAACCCAGCATGTTGACATCTAGGTCTTAGCAGAGGTAAGGGCACATTACATTAGCCTGTAGGCGACGTCAGTCTAACCCTGAGCCAAGCTTCACCAGTCAGGATGGCCGAGCGGTCTAAGGCGCTGCGTTCAGGTCGCAGTCTCCTCTGGAGGCGTGGGTTCGAATCCCACTTCTGACAGCTCCTAGGTTTTTCTTTACTAACCTTCATGTTAGCAACATGAAGGACTTAGCAGAGTAGGCCTTAGCAGAGTTATGGGCACATTAGACTAGCCTGTGGACGCCGTCAGTCAAACACTGAGCCAAGCTTCACCAGTCAGGATGGCCGAGCGGTCTAAGGCGCTGCGTTAAGGTCGCAGTCTCCTCTGGAGGCGTGGGTTCAAATCCCACTTCTGACAGCTACTAGGATTTTCTTTACTATCCCTTATGTTCTACCGCTTGTCTTCAGCATGTAGGCCTTAGCAGAGTTATGGGCACATTAGATTAGCCTGTGGACGCCGTCAGTCTAACCCTGAGCCAAGCTTCACCAGTCAGGATGGCCGAGCGGTCTAAGGCGCTGCGTTTAGGCCGCAGTCTCTCCTCGAGGCGTGGGTTCGAATCCCACTTCTGACAGTTTTCTTTGCTTACGTTCATGTTCTTCTGCTTGCCTATCGCTAAACCTCTAGCACAAAAAAACAAATTGTGTTTCTACCACCAAAAAAGGCTCCATAGCTCAGGGGTTAGAGCACTGGTCTTGTAAACCAGGGGTCGCGAGTTCAAATCTCGCTGGGGCCTTCCTTGCAAGTGTTGGCGACGGTATCTCACATAGTAACGTAATAAGAATTTTCCTCAAAAGTTCCAAGGAAATATAACAGTGTAAACCGTTCAAGACATCTAGATTACTTTCTAGAAACACTCACTTTCTAATTGTGCATCAAAGGAAATGTGCTTTTGTAGCAAATGGCCATCTCTTGTTAACACCAAGGCACTCTCTTTCTGCGTGTCCTTTTATTAAATCACTACTTTGCACTTTTGACATCTGGCTTGGTTTTTTCCTCCCAACGCATTGGAACTGACGAAGGTAGCAAGGAATGGTAACAAGGGTAAAGCTCCTTCTTTTACAATTTCTCCATCATGTAACCTTCAGCAACAGAACATCAACATGAACCCAGCATGTTGACATCTAGGTCTTAGCAGAGGTAAGGGCACATTACATTAGCCTGTAGGCGACGTCAGTCTAACCCTGAGCCAAGCTTCACCAGTCAGGATGGCCGAGCGGTCTAAGGCGCTGCGTTCAGGTCGCAGTCTCCTCTGGAGGCGTGGGTTCGAATCCCACTTCTGACAGCTCCTAGGTTTTTCTTTACTAACCTTCATGTTAGCAACATGAAGGACTTAGCAGAGTAGGCCTTAGCAGAGTTATGGGCACATTAGACTAGCCTGTGGACGCCGTCAGTCAAACACTGAGCCAAGCTTCACCAGTCAGGATGGCCGAGCGGTCTAAGGCGCTGCGTTAAGGTCGCAGTCTCTTCTGGAGGCGTGGGTTCAAATCCCACTTCTGACAGCTACTAGGTTTTTCTTTACTATCCCTTATGTTCTACCGCTTGTCTTCAGCATGTAGGCCTTAGCAGAGTTATGGGCACATTAGATTAGCCTGTGAACGCCGTCAGTCTAACCCTGAGCCAAACTTCACCAGTCAGGATGGCCGAGCGGTCTAAGGCGCTGCGTTCAGGTCGCAGTCTCCTCTGGAGGCGTGGGTTCGAATCCCACTTCTGACAGCTCCTAGGTTTTTCTTTACTAACCTTCATGTTAGCAACATGAAGGACTTAGCAGAGTAGGCCTTAGCAGAGTTATGGGCACATTAGACTAGCCTGTGGACGCCGTCAGTCAAACACTGAGCCAAGCTTCACCAGTCAGGATGGCCGAGCGGTCTAAGGCGCTGCGTTAAGGTCGCAGTCTCCTCTGGAGGCGTGGGTTCAAATCCCACTTCTGACAGCTACTAGGTTTTTCTTTACTATCCCTTATGTTCTACCGCTTGTCTTCAGCATGTAGGCCTTAGCAGAGTTATGGGCACATTAGATTAGCCTGTGGACGCCGTCAGTCTAACCCTGAGCCAAACTTCACCAGTCAGGATGGCCCAGCGGTCTAAGGCGCTGCGTTTAGGCCGCAGTCTCTCCTCGAGGCGTGGGTTCAAATCCCACTTCTGACAGTTTTCTTTGCTTACGTTCATGTTCTTCTGCTTGCCTATCGCTAAACCTCTAGCACAAAAAACAAATTGTGTTCCTACCACCAAAAAAGGCTCCATAGCTCAGGGGTTAGAGCACTGGTCTTGTAAACCAGGGGTCGCGATTTCAAATCTCGCTGGGGCCTTCCTTGCAAGTGTTGGCGACGGTATCTCACATAGTAACGTAATAAGAATTTTCCTCAAAAGTTCCAAGGAAATATAACAGTGTAAACCGTTCAAGACATCTAGATTACTTTCTAGAAACACTCACTTTCTAATTGTGCATCAAAGGAAATGTGCTTTTGTAGCAAATGGCCATCTCTTGTTAACACCAAGGCACTCTCTTTCTGCGTGTCCTTTTATTAAATCACTACTTTGCACTTTTGACATCTGGCTTGGTTTTTTCCTCCCAATGCATTGGAACTGACGAAGGTAGCAAGGAATGGTAACAAGGGTAAAGCTCCTTCTTTTACAATTTCTCCATCATGTAACCTTCAGCAACAGAACATCAACATGAACCCAGCATGTTGACATCTAGGCCTTAGCAGAGGTAAGGGCACATTACATTAGCCTGTAGGCGACGTCAGTCTGACCCTGAGCCAAGCTTCACCAGTCAGGATGGCCCAGCGGTCTAAGGCGCTGCGTTCAGGTCGCAGTCTCCTCTGGAGGCGTGGGTTCGAATCCCACTTCTGACAGCTCCTAGGTTTTTCTTTACTAACCTTCATGTTAGCAACATGAAGGACTTAGCAGAGTAGGCCTTAGCAGAGTTATGGGCACATTAGACTAGCCTGTGGACGCCGTCAGTCAAACACTGAGCCAAGCTTCACCAGTCAGGATGGCCGAGCGGTCTAAGGCGCTGCGTTAAGGTCGCAGTCTCCTCTGGAGGCGTGGGTTCAAATCCCACTTCTG
>NW_028120028.1:67500-70000 GCF_965119305.1 Pelophylax lessonae | reverse complement strand
GCAGTCTCTCCTCGAGGCGTGGGTTCGAATCCCACTTCTGACAGTTTTCTTTGCTTACGTTCATGTTCTTCTGCTTGCCTATCGCTAAACCTCTAGCACAAAAAACAAATTGTGTTCCTACCACCAAAAAAGGCTCCATAACTCAGGGGTTAGAGCACTGGTCTTGTAAACCGGGGGTCACGAGTTAAAATTCTCGCTGGGGCCTTCCTTGCAAGTGTTGGCGACGGTATCTCACATAGTAACGTAATAAGAATTTTCCTCAAAAGTTCCAAGGAAATATAACAGTGTAAAAAGTTCAAGACATCTAGATTACTTTCTAGAAACACTCACTTTCTAATTGTGCATCAAAGGAAATGTGCTTTTGTAGCAAATGGCCATCTCTTGTTAACACCAAGGCACTCTCTTTCTGCGTGTCCTTTTATTAAATCACTACTTTGCACTTTTGACATCTGGCTTGGTTTTTTCCTCCCAACGCATTGGAACTGACGAAGGTAGCAAGGAATGGTAACAAGGGTAAAGCTCCTTCTTTTACAATTTCTCCATCATGTAACCTTCAGCAACAGAACATCAACATGAACCCAGCATGTTGACATCTAGGCCTTAGCAGGGGTAAGGGCACATTACATTAGCCTGTAGGCGACGTCAGGCTAACCCTGAGCCAAGCTTCACCAGTCAGGATGGCCGAGCGGTCTAAGGCGCTGCGTTCAGGTCGCAGTCTCCTCTGGAGGCGTGGGTTCGAATCCCACTTCTGACAGCTCCTAGGTTTTTCTTTACTAACCTTCATGTTAGCAACATGAAGGACTTAGCAGAGTAGGCCTTAGCAGAGTTATGGGCACATTAGACTAGCCTGTGGACGCCGTCAGTCAAACACTGAGCCAAGCTTCACCAGTCAGGATGGCCGAGCGGTCTAAGGCGCTGCGTTAAGGTCGCAGTCTCCTCTGGAGGCGTGGGTTCAAATCCCACTTCTGACAGCTACTAGGTTTTTCTTTACTATCCCTTATGTTCTACCGCTTGTCTTCAGCATGTAGGCCTTAGCAGAGTTATGGGCACATTAGATTAGCCTGTGGACGCCATCAGTCTAACCCTGAGCCAAGCTTCACCAGTCAGGATGGCCGAGCGGTCTAAGGGGCTGCGTTTAGGCCGCAGTCTCTTCTCGAGGCGTGGGTTCGAATCCCACTTCTGACAGTTTTCTTTTCTTACGTTCATGTTCTTCTGCTTGCCTATCGCTAAACCTCTAGCACAAAAAACAAATTGTGTTCCTACCACCAAAAAAGGCACCATAGCTCAGGGGTTAGAGCACTGGTCTTGTAAACGAGGGGTCGCGAGTTCAAATCTCGCTGGGGCCTTCCCTGCAAGTGTTGGCGACGGTATCTCACATAGTAACGTAATAAGAATTTTCCTCAAAAGTTCCAAGGAAATATAACAGTGTAAAAAGTTCAAGACATCTAGATTACTTTCTAGAAACACTCACTTTCTAATTGTGCATCAAAGGAAATGTGCTTTTGTAGCAAATGGCCATCTCTTGTTAACACCAAGGCACTCTCTTTCTGCGTGTCCTTTTATTAAATCACTACTTTGCACTTTTGACATCTGGCTTGGTTTTTTCCTCCCAACGCATTGGAACTGACGAAGGTAGCAAGGAATGGTAACAAGGGTAAAGCTCCTTCTTTTACAATTTCTCCATCATGTAACCTTCAGCAACAGAACATCAACATGAACCCAGCATGTTGACATCTAGGCCTTAGCAGAGGTAAGGGCACATTACATTAGCCTGTAGGCGACGTCAGTCTAACCCTGAGCCAAGCTACACCAGTCAGGATGGCCGAGCGGTCTAAGGCGCTGCGTTCAGGTCGCAGTCTCCTCTGGAGGCGTGGGTTCGAATCCCACTTCTGACAGCTCCTAGGTTTTTCTTTACTAACCTTCATGTTAGCAACATGAAGGACTTAGCAGAGTAGGCCTTAGCAGAGTTATGGGCACATTAGACTAGCCTGTGGACGCCGTCAGTCAAACACTGAGCCAAGCTTCACCAGTCAGGATGGCCGAGCGGTCTAAGGCGCTGCGTTAAGGTCGCAGTCTCCTCTGGAGGCATGGGTTCAAATCCCACTTCTGACAGCTACTAGGTTTTTCTTTACTATCCCTTATGTTCTACCGCTTGTCTTCAGCATGTAGGCCTTAGCAGAGTTATGAGCACATTAGATTAGCCTGTGGACGCCGTCAGTCTAACCCTGAGCCAAGCTTCACCAGTCAGGATGGCCGAGCGGTCTAAGGCACTGCGTTTAGGCCGCAGTCTCTCCTCGAGGCGTGGGTTCGAATCCCTCTTCTGACAGTTTTCTTTGCTTACGTTCATGTTCTTCTGCTTGCCTATCGCTAAACCTCTAGCACAAAAAACAAATTGTGTTCCTACCACCAAAAAAGGCTCCATAGCTCGGGGGTTAGAGCACTGGTCTTGTAAACCAGGGGTCGCAAGTTCAAATCTCGCTGTGGCCTTCCCTGCAAATGT
>NW_028120028.1:55000-65000 GCF_965119305.1 Pelophylax lessonae | reverse complement strand
CCTGAGCCAAGCTTCACCAGTCAGGATGGCCGAGCGGTCTAAGGCGCTGCGTTCAGGTCGCAGTCTCCTCTGGAGGCGTGGGTTCAAATCCCACTTCTGACAGCTCCTAGGTTTTTCTTTACTAACCTTCATGTTAGCAACATGAAGGACTTAGCAGAGTAGGCCTTAGCAGAGTTATGGGCACATTAGACTAGCCTGTGGACGCCGTCAGTCAAACACTGAGCCAAGCTTCACCAGTCAGGATGGCCGAGCGGTCTAAGGCGCTGCGTTAAGGTCGCAGTCTCCTCTGGAGGCGTGGGTTCAAATCCCACTTCTGACAGCTACTAGGTTTTTCTTTACTATCCCTTATGTTCTACCGCTTGTCTTCAGCATGTAGGCCTTAGCAGAGTTATGGGCACATTAGATTAGCCTGTGGACGCCATCAGTCTAACCCTGAGCCAAGCTTCACCAGTCAGGATGGCCGAGCGGTCTAAGGGGCTGCGTTTAGGCCGCAGTCTCTTCTCGAGGCGTGGGTTCGAATCCCACTTCTGACAGTTTTCTTTGCTTACGTTCATGTTCTTCTGCTTGCCTATCGCTAAACCTCTAGCACAAAAAACAAATTGTGTTCCTACCACCAAAAAAGGCTCCATAACTCAGGGGTTAGAGCACTGGTCTTGTAAACCAGGGGTCGCGAGTTCAATTCTCGCTGGGGCCTTCCTTGCAAGTGTTGGTGACGGTAACGTAATAAGAATTTTCCTCAAAAGTTCCAAGGAAATATAACAGTGTAAACCGTTCAAGACATCTAGATTACTTTCTAGAAACACTCACTTTCTAATTGTGCATCAAAGGAAATGTGCTTTTGTAGCAAATGGCCATCTCTTGTTAACACCAAGGCACTCTCTTTCTGCGTGTCCTTTTATTAAATCACTACTTTGCACTTTTGACATCTGGCTTGGTTTTTTCCTCCCAACGCATTGGAACTGACGAAGGTAGCAAGGAATGGTAACAAGGGTAAAGCTCCTTCTTTTACAATTTCTCCATCATGTAACCTTCAGCAACAGAACATCAACATGAACCCAGCATGTTGACATCTAGGTCTTAGCAGAGGTAAGGGCACATTACATTAGCCTGTAGGCGACGTCAGTCTAACCCTGAGCCAAGCTTCACCGGTCAGGATGGCCGAGCGGTCTAAGGCGCTGCGTTCAGGTCGCAGTCTCCTCTGGAGGCGTGGGTTCGAATCCCACTTCTGACAGCTCCTAGGTTTTTCTTTACTAACCTTCATGTTAGCAACATGAAGGACTTAGCAGAGTAGGCCTTAGCAGAGTTATGGGCACATTAGACTAGCCTGTGGACGCCGTCAGTCAAACACTGAGCCAAGCTTCACCAGTCAGGATGGCCGAGCGGTCTAAGGCGCTGCGTTAAGGTCGCAGTCTCCTCTGGAGGCGTGGGTTCAAATCCCACTTCTGACAGCTACTAGGTTTTTCTTTACTATCCCTTATGTTCTACCGCTTGTCTTCAGCATGTAGGCCTTAGCAGAGTTATGGGCACATTAGATTAGCCTGTGGACGCCGTCAGTCTAACCCTGAGCCAAGCTTCACCAGTCAGGATGGCCGAGCGGTCTAAGGCGCTGCGTTTAGGCCGCAGTCTCTCCTCGAGGCGTGGGTTCGAATCCCACTTCTGACAGTTTTCTTTGCTTACGTTCATGTTCTTCTGCTTGCCTATCGCTAAACCTCTAGCACAAAAAAACAAATTGTGTTCCTACCACCAAAAAAGGCTCCATAGCTCAGGGGTTAGAGCACTGGTCTTGTAAACCAGGGGTCGCGAGTTCAAATCTCGCTGGGGCCTTCCTTGCAAGTGTTGGCGACGGTATCTCACATAGTAACGTAATTAGAATTTTCCTCAAAAGTTCCAAGGAAATATAACAGTGTAAACCGTTCAAGACATCTAGATTACTTTCTAGAAACACTCACTTTCTAATTGTGCATCAAAGGAAATGTGCTTTTGTAGCAAATGGCCATCTCTTGTTAACACCAAGGCACTCTCTTTCTGCGTGTCCTTTTATTAAATCACTACTTTGCACTTTTGACATCTGGCTTGGTTTTTTCCTCCCAACGCATTGGAACTGACGAAGGTAGCAAGGAATGGTAACAAGGGTAAAGCTCCTTCTTTTACAATTTCTCCATCATGTAACCTTCAGCAACAGAACATCAACATGAACCCAGCATGTTGACATCTAGGTCTTAGCAGAGGTAAGGGCACATTACATTAGCCTGTAGGCGACGTCAGTCTGACCCTGAGCCAAGCTTCACCAGTCAGGATGGCCGAGCGGTCTAAGGCGCTGCGTTCAGGTCGCAGTCTCCTCTGGAGGCGTGGGTTCGAATCCCACTTCTGACAGCTCCTAGGTTTTTCTTTACTAACCTTCATGTTAGCAACATGAAGGACTTAGCAGAGTAGGCCTTAGCAGAGTTATGGGCACATTAGACTAGCCTGTGGACGCTGTCAGTCAAACACTGAGCCAAGCTTCACCAGTCAGGATGGCCGAGTGGTCTAAGGCGCTGCGCTAAGGTCGCAGTCTCCTCTGGAGGCGTGGGTTCAAATCCCACTTCTGACAGCTACTAGGTTTTTCTTTACTATCCCTTATGTTCTACCGCTTGTCTTCAGCATGTAGGCCTTAGCAGAGTTATGGGCACATTAGATTAGCCTGTGGACGCCGTCAGTCTAACCCTGAGCCAAGCTTCACCAGTCAGGATGGCCGAGCGGTCTAAGGCGCTGCGTTTAGGCCGCAGTCTCTCCTCGAGGCGTGGGTTCGAATTCCACTTCTGACAGTTTTCTTTGCTTACGTTCATGTTCTTCTGCTTGCCTATCGCTAAACCTCTAGCACAAAAAACAAATTGTGTTCCTGCCACCAAAAAAGGCTCCATAGCTCAGGGGTTAGAGCACTGGTGTTGTAAACCAGGGGTCGCGAGTTCAAATCTCGCTGGCGCCTTCCTTGCAAGTGTTGGCGACGTTATCTCACATAGTAACGTAATAAGAATTTTCCTCAAAAGTTCCAAGGAAATATAACAGTGTAAACCGTTCAAGACATCTAGATTACTTTCTAGAAACACTCACTTTCTAATTGTGCATCAAAGGAAATGTGCTTTTGTAGCAAATGGCCATCTCTTGTTAACACCAAGGCACTCTCTTTCTGCGTGTCCTTTTATTAAATCACTACTTTGCACTTTTGACATCTGGCTTGGTTTTTTCCTCCCAACGCATTGGAACTGACGAAGGTAGCAAGGAATGGTAACAAGGGTAAAGCTCCTTCTTTTACAATTTCTCCATCATGTAACCTTCAGCAACAGAACATCAACATGAACCCAGCATGTTGACATCTAGGCCTTAGCAGGGGTAAGGGCACATTACATTAGCCTGTAGGCGACGTCAGGCTAACCCTGAGCCAAGCTTCACCAGTCAGGATGGCCGAGCGGTCTAAGGCGCTGCGTTCAGGTCGCAGTCTCCTCTGGAGGCGTGGGTTCAAATCCCACTTCTGACAGCTCCTAGGTTTTTCTTTACTAACCTTCATGTTAGCAACATGAAGGACTTAGCAGAGTAGGCCTTAGCAGAGTTATGGGCACATTAGACTAGCCTGTGGACGCCGTCAGTCAAACACTGAGCCAAGCTTCACCAGTCAGGATGGCCGAGCGGTCTAAGGCGCTGCGTTAAGGTCGCAGTCTCCTCTGGAGGCGTGGGTTCAAATCCCACTTCTGACAGCTACTAGGTTTTTCTTTACTATCCCTTATGTTCTACCGCTTGTCTTCAGCATGTAGGCCTTAGCAGAGTTATGGGCACATTAGATTAGCCTGTGGACGCCATCAGTCTAACCCTGAGCCAAGCTTCACCAGTCAGGATGGCCGAGCGGTCTAAGGGGCTGCGTTTAGGCCGCAGTCTCTTCTCGAGGCGTGGGTTCGAATCCCACTTCTGACAGTTTTCTTTGCTTACGTTCATGTTCTTCTGCTTGCCTATCGCTAAACCTCTAGCACAAAAAACAAATTGTGTTCCTACCACCAAAAAAGGCTCCATAACTCAGGGGTTAGAGCACTGGTCTTGTAAACCAGGGGTCGCGAGTTCAATTCTCGCTGGGGCCTTCCTTGCAAGTGTTGGTGACGGTAACGTAATAAGAATTTTCCTCAAAAGTTCCAAGGAAATATAACAGTGTAAACCGTTCAAGACATCTAGATTACTTTCTAGAAACACTCACTTTCTAATTGTGCATCAAAGGAAATGTGCTTTTGTAGCAAATGGCCATCTCTTGTTAACACCAAGGCACTCTCTTTCTGCGTGTCCTTTTATTAAATCACTACTTTGCACTTTTGACATCTGGCTTGGTTTTTTCCTCCCAACGCATTGGAACTGACGAAGGTAGCAAGGAATGGTAACAAGGGTAAAGCTCCTTCTTTTACAATTTCTCCATCATGTAACCTTCAGCAACAGAACATCAACATGAACCCAGCATGTTGACATCTAGGTCTTAGCAGAGGTAAGGGCACATTACATTAGCCTGTAGGCGACGTCAGTCTGACCCTGAGCCAAGCTTCACCAGTCAGGATGGCCGAGCGGTCTAAGGCGCTGCGTTCAGGTCGCAGTCTCCTCTGGAGGCGTGGGTTCGAATCCCACTTCTGACAGCTCCTAGGTTTTTCTTTACTAACCTTCATGTTAGCAACATGAAGGACTTAGCAGAGTAGGCCTTAGCAGAGTTATGGGCACATTAGACTAGCCTGTGGACGCTGTCAGTCAAACACTGAGCCAAGCTTCACCAGTCAGGATGGCCGAGTGGTCTAAGGCGCTGCGCTAAGGTCGCAGTCTCCTCTGGAGGCGTGGGTTCAAATCCCACTTCTGACAGCTACTAGGTTTTTCTTTACTATCCCTTATGTTCTACCGCTTGTCTTCAGCATGTAGGCCTTAGCAGAGTTATGGGCACATTAGATTAGCCTGTGGACGCCGTCAGTCTAACCCTGAGCCAAGCTTCACCAGTCAGGATGGCCGAGCGGTCTAAGGCGCTGCGTTTAGGCCGCAGTCTCTCCTCGAGGCGTGGGTTCGAATTCCACTTCTGACAGTTTTCTTTGCTTACGTTCATGTTCTTCTGCTTGCCTATCGCTAAACCTCTAGCACAAAAAACAAATTGTGTTCCTGCCACCAAAAAAGGCTCCATAGCTCAGGGGTTAGAGCACTGGTGTTGTAAACCAGGGGTCGCGAGTTCAAATCTCGCTGGCGCCTTCCTTGCAAGTGTTGGCGACGTTATCTCACATAGTAACGTAATAAGAATTTTCCTCAAAAGTTCCAAGGAAATATAACAGTGTAAACCGTTCAAGACATCTAGATTACTTTCTAGAAACACTCACTTTCTAATTGTGCATCAAAGGAAATGTGCTTTTGTAGCAAATGGCCATCTCTTGTTAACACCAAGGCACTCTCTTTCTGCGTGTCCTTTTATTAAATCACTACTTTGCACTTTTGACATCTGGCTTGGTTTTTTCCTCCCAACGCATTGGAACTGACGAAGGTAGCAAGGAATGGTAACAAGGGTAAAGCTCCTTCTTTTACAATTTCTCCATCATGTAACCTTCAGCAACAGAACATCAACATGAACCCAGCATGTTGACATCTAGGCCTTAGCAGGGGTAAGGGCACATTACATTAGCCTGTAGGCGACGTCAGGCTAACCCTGAGCCAAGCTTCACCAGTCAGGATGGCCGAGCGGTCTAAGGCGCTGCGTTCAGGTCGCAGTCTCCTCTGGAGGCGTGGGTTCAAATCCCACTTCTGACAGCTCCTAGGTTTTTCTTTACTAACCTTCATGTTAGCAACATGAAGGACTTAGCAGAGTAGGCCTTAGCAGAGTTATGGGCACATTAGACTAGCCTGTGGACGCCGTCAGTCAAACACTGAGCCAAGCTTCACCAGTCAGGATGGCCGAGCGGTCTAAGGCGCTGCGTTAAGGTCGCAGTCTCCTCTGGAGGCGTGGGTTCAAATCCCACTTCTGACAGCTACTAGGTTTTTCTTTACTATCCCTTATGTTCTACCGCTTGTCTTCAGCATGTAGGCCTTAGCAGAGTTATGGGCACATTAGATTAGCCTGTGGACGCCATCAGTCTAACCCTGAGCCAAGCTTCACCAGTCAGGATGGCCGAGCGGTCTAAGGGGCTGCGTTTAGGCCGCAGTCTCTTCTCGAGGCGTGGGTTCGAATCCCACTTCTGACAGTTTTCTTTGCTTACGTTCATGTTCTTCTGCTTGCCTATCGCTAAACCTCTAGCACAAAAAACAAATTGTGTTCCTACCACCAAAAAAGGCTCCATAACTCAGGGGTTAGAGCACTGGTCTTGTAAACCAGGGGTCGCGAGTTCAATTCTCGCTGGGGCCTTCCTTGCAAGTGTTGGTGACGGTAACGTAATAAGAATTTTCCTCAAAAGTTCCAAGGAAATATAACAGTGTAAACCGTTCAAGACATCTAGATTACTTTCTAGAAACACTCACTTTCTAATTGTGCATCAAAGGAAATGTGCTTTTGTAGCAAATGGCCATCTCTTGTTAACACCAAGGCACTCTCTTTCTGCGTGTCCTTTTATTAAATCACTACTTTGCACTTTTGACATCTGGCTTGGTTTTTTCCTCCCAACGCATTGGAACTGACGAAGGTAGCAAGGAATGGTAACAAGGGTAAAGCTCCTTCTTTTACAATTTCTCCATCATGTAACCTTCAGCAACAGAACATCAACATGAACCCAGCATGTTGACATCTAGGTCTTAGCAGAGGTAAGGGCACATTACATTAGCCTGTAGGCGACGTCAGTCTAACCCTGAGCCAAGCTTCACCGGTCAGGATGGCCGAGCGGTCTAAGGCGCTGCGTTCAGGTCGCAGTCTCCTCTGGAGGCGTGGGTTCGAATCCCACTTCTGACAGCTCCTAGGTTTTTCTTTACTAACCTTCATGTTAGCAACATGAAGGACTTAGCAGAGTAGGCCTTAGCAGAGTTATGGGCACATTAGACTAGCCTGTGGACGCCGTCAGTCAAACACTGAGCCAAGCTTCACCAGTCAGGATGGCCGAGCGGTCTAAGGCGCTGCGTTAAGGTCGCAGTCTCCTCTGGAGGCGTGGGTTCAAATCCCACTTCTGACAGCTCCTAGGTTTTTCTTTACTATCCCTTATGTTCTACCGCTTGTCTTCAGCATGTAGGCCTTAGCAGAGTTATGGGCACATTAGATTAGCCTGTGGACGCCGTCAGTCTAACCCTGAGCCAAGCTTCACCAGTCAGGATGGCCGAGCGGTCTAAGGCGCTGCGTTTAGGCCGCAGTCTCTCCTCGAGGCGTGGGTTCGAATCCCACTTCTGACAGTTTTCTTTGCTTACGTTCATGTTCTTCTGCTTGCCTATCGCTAAACCTCTAGCACAAAAAAACAAATTGTGTTCCTACCACCAAAAAAGGCTCCATAGCTCAGGGGTTAGAGCACTGGTCTTGTAAACCAGGGGTCGCGAGTTCAAATCTCGCTGGGGCCTTCCTTGCAAGTGTTGGCGACGGTATCTCACATAGTAACGTAATAAGAATTTTCCTCAAAAGTTCCAAGGAAATATAACAGTGTAAACCGTTCAAGACATCTAGATTACTTTCTAGAAACACTCACTTTCTAATTGTGCATCAAAGGAAATGTGCTTTTGTAGCAAATGGCCATCTCTTGTTAACACCAAGGCACTCTCTTTCTGCGTGTCCTTTTATTAAATCACTACTTTGCACTTTTGACATCTGGCTTGGTTTTTTCCTCCCAACGCATTGGAACTGACGAAGGTAGCAAGGAATGGTAACAAGGGTAAAGCTCCTTCTTTTACAATTTCTCCATCATGTAACCTTCAGCAACAGAACATCAACATGAACCCAGCATGTTGACATCTAGGTCTTAGCAGAGGTAAGGGCACATTACATTAGCCTGTAGGCGACGTCAGTCTGACCCTGAGCCAAGCTTCACCAGTCAGGATGGCCGAGCGGTCTAAGGCGCTGCGTTCAGGTCGCAGTCTCCTGTGGAGGCGTGGGTTCGAATCCCACTTCTGACAGCTCCTAGGTTTTTCTTTACTAACCTTCATGTTAGCAACATGAAGGACTTAGCAGAGTAGGCCGTAGCAGAGTTATGGGCACATTAGACTAGCCTGTGGACGCCGTCAGTCAAACACTGAGCCAAGCTTCACCAGTCAGGATGGCCGAGTGGTCTAAGGCGCTGCGTTAAGGTCGCAGTCTCCTCTGGAGGCGTGGGTTCAAATCCCACTTCTGACAGCTACTAGGTTTTTCTTTACTATCCCTTATGTTCTACCGCTTGTCTTCAGCATGTAGGCCTTAGCAGAGTTATGGGCACATTAGATTAGCCTGTGGACGCCGTCAGTCTAACCCTGAGCCAAGCTTCACCAGTCAGGATGGCCGAGCGGTCTAAGGCGCTGCGTTTAGGCCGCAGTCTCTCCTCGAGGCGTGGGTTCGAATCCCACTTCTGACAGTTTTCTTTGCTTACGTTCATGTTCTTCTGCTTGCCTATCGCTAAACCTCTAGCACAAAAAAACAAATTGTGTTCCTACCACCAAAAAAGGCTCCATAGCTCAGGGGTTAGAGCACTGGTCTTGTAAACCAATGGTTGCGAGTTCAAATCTCGCTGGGGCCTTCCTTGCAAGTGTTGGCGACGGTATCTCACATAGTAACGTAATAGGAATTTTCCTCAAAAGTTCCAAGGAAATATAACAGTGTAAACCGTTCAAGACATCTAGATTACTTTCTAGAAACACTCACTTTCTAATTGTGCATCAAAGGAAATGTGCTTTTGTAGCAAATGGCCATCTCTTGTTAACACCAAGGCACTCTCTTTCTGCGTGTCCTTTTATTAAATCACTACTTTGCACTTTTGACATCTGGCTTGGTTTTTTCCTCCCAACGCATTGGAACTGACGAAGGTAGCAAGGAATGGTAACAAGGGTAAAGCTCCTTCTTTTACAATTTCTCCATCATGTAACCTTCAGCAACAGAACATCAACATGAACCCAGCATGTTGACATCTAGGTCTTAGCAGAGGTAAGGGCACATTACATTAGCCTGTAGGCGACGTCAGTCTAACCCTGAGCCAAGCTTCACCAGTCAGGATGGCCGAGCGGTCTAAGGCGCTGCGTTCAGGTCGCAGTCTCCTCTGGAGGCGTGGGTTCGAATCCCACTTCTGACAGCTCCTAGGTTTTTCTTTACTAACCTTCATGTTAGCAACATGAAGGACTTAGCAGAGTAGGCCTTAGCAGAGTTATGGGCACATTAGACTAGCCTGTGGACGCCGTCAGTCAAACACTGAGCCAAGCTTCACCAGTCAGGATGGCCGAGCGGTCTAAGGCGCTGCGCTAAGGTCGCAGTCTCCTCTGGAGGCGTGGGTTCAAATCCCACTTCTGACAGCTACTAGGTTTTTCTTTACTATCCCTTATGTTCTACCGCTTGTCTTCAGCATGTAGGCCTTAGCAGAGTTATGGGCACATTAGATTAGCCTGTGGACGCCGTCAGTCTAACCCTGAGCCAAGCTTCACCAGTCAGGATGGCCGAGCGGTCTAAGGCGCTGCGTTTAGGCCGCAGTCTCTCTTCGAGGCCTGGGTTCGAATCCCACTTCTGACAGTTTTCTTTGCTTACGTTCATGTTCTTCTGCTTGCCTATCGCTAAACCTCTAGCACAAAAAAACAAATTGTGTTCCTACCACCAAAAAAGGCTCCATAGCTCAGGGGTTAGAGCACTGGTCTTGTAAACCAATGGTCGCGAGTTCAAATCTCGCTGGGGCCTTCCTTGCAAGTGTTGGCGACGGTATCTCACATAGTAACGTAATAAGAATTTTCCTCAAAAGTTCCAAGGAAATATAACAGTGTAAACCGTTCAAGACATCTAGATTACTTTCTAGAAACACTCACTTTCTAATTGTGCATCAAAGGAAATGTGCTTTTGTAGCAAATGGCCATCTCTTGTTAACACCAAGGCACTCTCTTTCTGCGTGTC